>NC_046665.1:47330669-47368364 GCF_010883055.1 Belonocnema kinseyi
AATATCGACAATCAAAATGGTCATTTTTAACATTTTAGGTGTGGTTATATTAAGGGTGGTTTTTAGGGGTCTTGCCGAACTTTCTCACTCACTCTATAATTAATTAGGGAAAAAAAAGATAATGTTTCACGTTTTTATATTTTCAAATATCGACAATCAAAATGGTCATTTTTAACATTTTAGGTGTGGTTATATTAAGGGTGGTTTTTAGGGGTCTTGCCGAACGTTCTCACTTCCTCTATAATTAGTGAGATACAAAAAGAGAATTTTTGACGTTTTTATATCTTCAAATATCGACAATAAACATTGTCATTTTTAACATTTTAGGTGCAGATATGTTAAGGGTGGTTTTTAGGGGTCTTGCCGAACTTTCTCAACCACTCTATAATTATTGAATTAAAAAAAAGAGAATTTTGGACGTCTTTATATTTTCAAATATCGACAATCAAACTTGCATTAGGCAGGTCTAAATAATGGGTGATGTGTAAGGGTAGGTAACCCCTTAAAAAAATTTTTATTCGACAATTCTTTCCGACAGAATATTTTTTTTGCCGTCCTAATTGATTTAGGCAAAAAAAAATTGAAAAATAATTTTTTTTAATTTCGTTCAAATGAACGTTCGTAACTTCAAGTACATTAAAATAATTGCGTTCAAAATAGTGAACTTCCAACTAGAAAAGTAAACGACACCACTTTCAATATAGTGGTTTTACAAAATTTTGGGAATTAAAGTCTCAGAAAATAGGAAATAGTTTTATTCAATTATTTCCTACTTTCAGAAATATACTGTCCCAAAATTTTGTAAAAGCACTGCATTTACAAAAATGCAATGGATATTTACAACAAATTTTTTTACAGTGTAGCCTCAAACGTTATCCGATATAAAGAAGACAACAGATATGGGAATGTAAACAAATCTATTTTGAACAGCAAAAAATAACGAGTTTTAAACTAAAATGATCAATGTGCCGACATTGAAGTTGAATTTTCAAACCAAAAAATATCGAATTTTCAACGAAAAAGTTCCATTTACATCCAAAAAGATGAAATTTCTACTAAAATTTATTGCCCTTGATATTTAATTTAAAGTGACAGAAATTCCCCGACTTTAGTCAGAATTTTTTTTTTAATCCCTGTCCAGTATAATCCCCTGATTTAATTTGATTTTTCGTAAATTCTTTTACCCCCATTCATTTTTGAAAAGTAAAATTATTTTAAAAGAGCCTTTCCTTTTTTCTAAATTAGAAGTTAAAATAAAAATAACAGAAGCAAAACGGAGCTAATTTCGACAGATGTATATCGCCCCGAATTTAATATCGCCAGCTGGCCATCGAAATTGACTGAAGGGCACCCACACCTTCATTCAAAAATAGACGTCCCTACCACCTGGTGGATATCGTTCTAAAAAAGAGCTCTACTAAAAAAACACCAAAACTTCGTTTTTAAAAATGTACAAATTTTTTTCAAGATTTTCTGAAATGCGTCTGTCATTGCAGAACTGTCAGTAGTACAACAGAAGTACCTCATCGAAATCGCTATTTGCAAACAAAGTAAAAGCAAAGGGTCTAGTAAGTCTAGTTCCAAAGTTTTCCTTTGTTGTAAATTCAGGAAAAAGAAAAGGCCCTTTAACCCCATTCTAAATGCGAATTTCAACATTACTCTAGAATCACTTCACAACCTAACGAAGGTAGTTTTACTCTAAACTAAATGTCTAAAGTTTGGGATGGGGACATGAAACAGGCAATTGTCCTATGCAAGTGGACCGAGAGAATAAAACCATTAACAAGCAAACATGCAATACTTCACAGGTATACACGTTACCTGGAACTTAATTGGCTGCCTAGATCCTAGAGATTGCAATATGGTCCAGAAACTTAGTGGCGTTAACAGGAATTCTACCGGTTCTAATATATGACTTAGGGATGGTATGGGCTCAATGGGTGACAAAGTCATTATCGAATTCAACGTACATCTATCCTTAAAGTCCCATACAATTCTGACAGTAATGAAATTGGAAATAAAAAAAAGGCTGAAGAAACAAAATCATTCGTATAGAAAAATAGAAAATCGACATAATATTTCAAATACGATTAATTGATCGATATAGCTTTTGAATAATTATTAAAAAAATTAATGAACATTATTAGGAAAAGTGTAAATGTATGTTAGAACAGAAAAACAGAGACCCGCAGGTTGAGCGACACTGAACAACGTCACAAATACCTCTCCCCCTTTTCCCTCTTCTCAATACATGACATCGAGTGCGCCTCGCTTCTCTCTCACACCATTCCCCCTCCCTCAAGTCTTTCATAAAGCTTAATCGGATTTTCGTTTTTTATGGCTCCATGGAACCATGATTGAAAATTTTACTGATAAGAGTATAATAATCCTTAATCCTCGGTCTACTATTAATGAATATTTCTTAGAAGATCCATTTATCCCCGAGGGATACGTTATTCAACGTTACCTAACTTTTCATAATATCTTCAGAATATAGCTCCTCTAAATATTAACATATTAAAACGTACGAAATTCTATCAATTAATTGAAACTTATAAGCATGTGAATAAATGTTAACTGTATTTGATTTGATTAATAAATTTATCTAAAGTTGGGAACTTTCAATTAAGTACCACTATCGAGCAATAACTCTGTCACGCCTTGAGCTAAAAATGGCTCCCTTGATATTTAATAATGTTCTTAAAGGATTTCAATATTGCGATTAAATGTGCGCAGTTTCAGATTAAAAAATTAATGCAGAATAATTTATACTTTACAGTGAAACTTGATGGTTTTCAATCGGAAATTTATTAAGCGCTGAGGGCGAAACTTAAGATCTAGATTGAGAATCACTGATGGCAATATCTTCAACCGGGTTTGGAAGTATTTATTAAGTGACAATTATGTTTCGACATATAACCTTGAGATGTTTTGCAATACATGTTTAACGAATAAAACAATATTGAATTTTACTGTCAATGGGGTATTGTATCGATATTTTGTCATTTCATACTGCAGACTTTTAAAGCGAAAATTACAATTTGGAATGTCAATTCAAATTTTGCACAATCGTTTTTCAAGAAGTTTCAATTTAAAACCTTACTTTCAATAAAACCAAATTATTGATTGCCCAGAGAAAATATTGAATTAATTGAATAAACATTTTATATAAGTTTCAATTTTGAACTTTAATCCATACTTGAACTTCGAAGTTGAATAAAATTTAAACGAAGTTTTTATTCAAACCATTTGGCTAGTCGTCCCGAAATTCGGGATGACTAACCTGTTTTCATTATATGTCTAGTTGTCCCGAAAATTATGTATTTTTTCAATTTTACTCCTTTTGAGTTAGGCAAAGATTATTAAAACTGCTAGTTGTCCCTGGACAAAATTCAGAAAAGAAAAAAACTAAAAGTTAGGTCGTTCGCAGCATCATTTGAAGCATCATTGATCACAGAAATAATGTAAGATCACACACCTGTCCCTTTTCCAACGCCCCGTGGGGGGGGGGGGGGCACCCCTGTGACTAGTCACAGAAATAATGTAAGGTCACACCCTGTCCCTTTTTACAACACTTCCTAGGAAAAGTAATTAAATAAGCTGCAGGAACGAAGATCATTTCATGATTAGCACTGTATAAATTGATTAACAGGAATGAGTGTTTTCTATCATATTGAAATAAAAGTTTAATGATGAGAAGGCTGCAAAATAGTGCGAGGCTTAAGGACTGAAAATCGCTATATTTTATCAACTATAATTGCACTATTAGCATTCTTTCAGAACTATTGGGTAAATGGTGAAAATAGGCTAATTGTCCCGAATTTCGGTATGACTAACATTTTTGGTAATTTTTGTTTAGTTAAAAAGATAAAATTCATAAAATGCATCCTTTTCAGGACAACTAGTCAAATGGTAAAAATAGGCTAGTCGTCCCGAATTTCGGGATGACTAGCATTTATCTTGATTTCCGGCTAGTCGTCCCGAAATTCGGGACAAGGCGCAGCCAAATCTAAAGTCCAAAATATTACAAGTATTTTTAAATTGCAAAAAAACCTAGATTTAAGAAATATGTGATTTAAAAAGGATTCACGATCTAAAAAAGAAAGCAATTACTTTTATCAAAATTTAAATTTTTTGACTTTACATGGCCCTGAATTGCTGTAAGTACTGACATTTGGGTGCACCAAATTACCAGCTTCGGAATTTAAATTATAAATATTCAAACGCTCTGGAAATTGTGCAAACATTAAATTGTTCAATTTTCAGCTATCCTTTTCAATTTTTCACTGTTCAGGCTTAATTAAAATGCTCAATTTGTAAGGGCTTAATTTAAACATATTAATCATTGTTCAACTTTTGACCCAAACACCGTATTCTTTCTCATTCTAAATAATTTGAGGAGGATTTTAAACTTGACAACTTTTTAAGTGGATTTTAGCTAAATACCATTAAAAGTAATAATCAAAGGATCCTCCAAATGAGCGTCACTGTCGAACAATAACTTCGTGCCGCCGTGAGCTCTCAAAATGGCTGTCCTCAGCTATTATTACTCGGGGAAAAAACGAATGTCGGCGCTCACGCTACGAGTAGAGACAGCCAAGGCCCTGAACGTAGAATCCTCGTCGTTGAGTCTACTCTTCGTATCGAAAACATTGTGGTTCTTTGAGCTCTTCTTTATTTTTTTTTAGAAAAAAAAAAAAGAAAACAAAAGAATAAAGAAAGCGCTTGTTTTCGAGTTATCCTGTCTAACGCGATAGTGCCGTTTCATATTGTCCCAAAAGGAATGAAAAGAGATTGTGATGCAAAAATACGACGCATTTTTGATAAACGGGTGACAAAATTCAAGAGGATGATACAATTTAGCGCCCTTAAAGAACAGGTAGAATTTTCCTGAGGAAACTAGAAATTCGAAGTTGGGAAAGTTTCTTACGTCCTCTACGAAACGTAAAATTCTAGTGAACTCCATTTTTTGATTTCTTTCAGAAAACGAAGGTTTGGTCAGTTCTTATAAGAAGTAATATATATTTTTTTAATATTTAGGGATTCCTTTTCGTTGGAAAAATTTAGATACCGTTTATTAAGTCTTTTTTTATATTAAATTAACTCTTGTATAGAAAAAACATTCAACTTTATATATTTTTTAAATGAATTCTTTAATTTCGAATGCATGCTGTTCATACATTTTTTTCTTGAGACTGAATATCAGAGACAAATGAAAATAAAAAGAGTAAACTATATATCTTCCTTGGTAAACAAAATACTTCCTCATACCAACGAAGACCTGCAATTCGTTCAAAAAAATGCCATGAAATTGACCTAACGTTTTCTCGATTATATAATCTACATTTCAAACGAACCACTATATCAAACTATGCAAACTATTACAGTAACTTCAAAAATATAGATTGTCGAAGTTCTTCGCGTGCGAAATTAGAGAAAAATACAGTCCAAAAACATCCGTTTTGAAGAATGTTTCTTACTTTCCACCTATACCTAAATCCTATTCAAATGATCTTTGACTCGAGATGGGAACAAGACCCACGTTTCGTGCAACAGAGGCCCAAGTGGTAAATTACGGGTATTTTGTGAAACTTGCGTGCTCCAGGGGGCTTAGGACCAAGAGAGGGAGGGGTAAAGGGACCCACCCAAGTTCGCTGGCATTATCAGGGTCGCATTTCCTTTATTTTTATACGTTTCAAAAGCAATTTACTTAATAAAATGAAAACTCGAACAAAAATGTAAATAAAACCAAAATTCGGTAGTTTTTAGGGTAAAAATAATTAACTTGAAAACCTTACACGGCAATGTTGCTTTTTTAATACCTTGGGATTAAAAAATTGTTTAATTTTAAGACCGTGATATCCAACATTTTTCGGTACATGCAGCATCTACGAAATGTGTACATAAAGAAAACAAATTTTTGTACATAAAGTTCTTAAATAGTTAAGGCTGATTTCCAGAAAGTTGACAAGTTTAAAATAAGATTTTTGAAAACAAAGCAAAATATGTGACTAATAACATATACTTAAAAATGTGTATAATAGATGTTGATAAAAGAAAGAATCGGCGTTCCTAAATTTATTTGAACTATACAAAAATTTCCGAGAGTGCACAATTAGGTATTTTCACTTAATCACAAACTAATTTCACTTTGTCGAGCGATGAGGGGACTAAACCTTATTTTGTTAATACCTGCGTAAAAAAGGGGGTTTTATTGTAAGTACATTTGGAAATTATTTTCTATTTTTCAAGAAATATTCAATGAAATAATAAAATGATAATAATTATTGTTTATTGCGAAGATATTACTGATATGAAGTGTGGCCCCATACAGTTGTAATCCATTCTGCACTTGTTGGGTTCAAATTTTGGGAAAAGGTTCAAAATATACAAATTTAAAATATAAAATATTTAATTAAAAACGTTATATACATATATATTTGAAATTGAATATAAACCATGTACAATGTTCAGGGCTACGTGACACTGGCATATGCCCTTAAAAACTTCAATGATTAAATTTCAAACACTATCCATTCAAAATTGTCCAATTTTGATATTTTCTATTTGAAACTTTCAACTCAAAAGTGTTAAATTACAAACACTCTTGACAAAAAATTGTTTATTTTTAATAGTTAACCCTCGAGTGGTAAGGTGGGGTCAGCGCCAAACCCAGGATGATTTGAAAATGTATTTTTATCAAAAACCAACTCATGTTACAGTATTAGACTACTGTTCTTATTGTTGAGTAGAATTTGAAATTCACCCATTTTAAAAGTTTCAATAGTAAATACTTAACATCGAATTTTGAAGTGATTTAATTCAATTAGGCAGTTTCTCTTCAGGGTCATCTAACTTCACTTCGTTGAATGATGAGGGAGAAAACAATGTAACAAAACTTCATTTACGTGTTATCTTCATAACGAATAATAATTACTATCGTTTTATTATACCATCAAATAGTTCTTAACAAATAAAAACTATTTTTCAAATACACTCATATAGAAAAAATGAGTTTTTACGAAGATATTAGAAAAATAGGGCAAAAATGGACCGAATCACATGCACTTGGTCATTTATTTTTCCCTCAGCAATCAACGAAGTGAAGCTAGCTGGGGATTGAAGTTAAAATACCTAAACATTTAAATGCAAAGTTATTTATTTGAAATATTTTTTAATCAGTAAGTGTTCAAAATTCATCAAATTATTACTGTTTTCAAAACATCTTAATTGTTTATTAAGTTTCGTATTTCAGTGATTTCCATGCTTCAAGGTAGATTTGTACTAAATGAGTTGTAACTAGTTTGGATTAAATTTGTAATTTTGGACATTGTCGACCGGAAATATCACATTTAAATACTGTAATTCTACAGATTTTGGGGATTGTTGGATGCAACGAAACTCTCAAAACCATTGGATTTTTTTCCAGAAAAGCACAAATCTTACCGTTTGAAGTGCTCTCTTATGCGATCCTCACGGATGTTTTCCGGCAGATTTCCAACCCACAGGTGACGTGTCTCTCTAACCATTTTGCTCCGAACTCTTCATTTGGGATCGGATGTTGTGGTATCGTTTGGCGGCACTGTACAACGACACACAACTCGCCCGATTATCCTCACTTCACTTCACAAAACCATCACTGCACAATCAATCGAACTTCTCTCCCAATAAGAATTACTCCTCAAATAATCAAATCACAAAATATCTCGCCATGAGGCAGAGCCAGTAACGCTCGCTTCCGAGCGAGCGACCGTTACTCTTGTTCCTCGACTCCCCAGGTGCCAAAACACCTCTTTCAATCTCAATTTCCCTCTTTATTTTACGAATATTTTTCTTTTCCCACTTCCCTTTTTGAAACCACACCACTAATCACTGCCTTGAAATTGCTGACCCCGTAATATTGGGCTGCAGCAAAAACTGCAAGATTCACCACTAGCAGCGGCAACGAGGAGGAGGAAGACTTTTTTCGGACACCACATCGTACACACTAAATTTTTACACGCCACACCAGATATTCACATCCCGTTCTGATCGCGACATTTCACTCCCGAATCCCGCCTGCCTCCTCGTTAACAAAAAAACTACGTTTTTTCCCGCGCACTACTTTTTAAAAAGAAAAGCTCAGCTATTTGTGGACTAAGCTCTTTGAAAGCTCAGCTTAAACTTTTTGAACTTTTAAGACGTTACGTTTGGCGTGCCTTGGGCCTTCCACTGACAAATCGCACAGAGGAGTTACATCCACTGGGCTGAAGACACTTGGGTACGTTGTGTTATCCGGGTTTTGTTGGGAAAGGAAGATGATAACGGTTGTGATAACTCGGGGGAAAATGTGCGTAGACACATCTATCTACCTAAATGCATGCACATTACACGCAGAACGTGCTTTATTTAATTACACTTGTGTAGCGATAATCGCTTCGCGTACTTGTTTCGTTTCACTTGGGTATGTACACGGACGGAGCCTAGCTTCGCTCCTGTTCACTGCACTACTCTATTCACAGTGACGTCACTGGCGGGAGCGTTAGCGTGGCTCGCTAGCCAGGTTTTGAGAGAGTCGAGAGTGGGGATGGGAGCGAGTCTACCTCGAGAGAGGCGGCCCGCCTATCGCTGCCGCTCGCTTGCTCTGTGGAAGGGATGACGAAGATATGCTGGAGTGGGGGAAGGCGAAATGGCGTTGAGGGAATCGTAGAATCGAAACACGCACAAGTAGGGGGCATCAGGGATGAAAACTATAGTTCCAGGGCCCTGGTTTGAACAATTAAAGCTTCGTGCTTTTTGTCCGCACAGATTTTTTTTAAGGATAGATTTGTTCGTTTGAGAGAGCTTTGCCTTTTGAGAGAATATCATACTTTGGGTTCCCTATTTTTTGACATTGTTAAGGACTTTAATTTAATAGTCATCATTCTTATGTAAATAACATAAAGAGTTAATATGATTTCAACTCAAGTTCTAAAATCAATTTACTTACAAATGTACGATTTCGATTGGAAAACTTTTGAAATTCAATAATTTTGGAATTAAAAACGTTTAAAATGGTATAATTTAAAAATCTAAGCCCTAATGCTTAAAGGTTTTAAATTGAACATTGTTAAGATCTTAAATTACAATAATTTACAAATAATTGACAACCTCAATACGTAAAAAAATTCAAAAACAAATAATTTCAAGTTTACGTATTTAAAATTCGAAATTTTCTGATTAAATCCTGCGAAAACACACATTTTCAAATCTAAAGCATTTAAAATTGAACGATTTTAAATTTAAAATGTTCTAAATTAAGAATCTTCAGATTGAAATATTCCAAATAAGTAAAAATATTCTTTCATTTTTTAATAATACTAAAACTACTCTATTCTGAATAAATACTCAACTATTTTGTATCGGAACAAAACTACATTATCATCTTAAGGACTTAAAAAGTATATATAAAAACAATCAATGCCTGCCTCAGCCAGAGTGGCGCCCGACCTCGCCAAACTTCCATTCTTTCCCGCTTTCTTACACAATTTGTTGACATCAATATTGAGTAATAACATTCTTACGAATTTCATTCATTCGTCAATTTCGGTTTTCATATTTTGTTTATTTTTATTTCAAAAGCAGTGGAATTAGGTGATATGAACAAGAGCTGTTTTTCCGCTATCAAAAAACGTCTCAGCACGTTATTAAAAACAAATATAATTTGCGTGGTATAAACAGTGGATACTGAAGAGAACCGACAAAAGGCTCTTCTGGAGAAAATTGCTTCTGAAACTTCATAATAAGAATCAGCGATTCAAAAAGGTGTGAATTATTTATTATTATTAAATTCATATTATTCGAATATTCATCAATTCATAATAACAACTTATAAATCCTTTATAATAAAATAAATAAAATTCTTAGTTTTTTACGCGTTTTCAGATTTATATAATAATGAATAATCTGAAAGATTCTTTTTAAAATATTAAAAAATTGCCATTATTTGTCTAATATGTCACTCTTTATATTTAAAAATTGCGTTTTCGACTGTCATAATATTGTATATTCCTATTACATTTATTAATAATCGATTAATAAAATGTTAAATTCGAGGCATTGTTGTTAATTACTAATTCAACAGTAACAAATATTGTAAAAAAAATTTTCAATAAAATTCATTTAGTTTGTATAATCATTTAAATAATAGGGTGATACCATTTTTATCATGAATTATATGGATGTAATTAAAGTAGACAACCACTTACAAACACTTACTATTAAAAAAAAAACTTTAAGTGAAATATTATGAGTGCAAGCTTTTTCAGACTAATATAATTTCCAATACTTTCTCGGGGCGTCAGATTAACTGATACTGATTTCTTTTTAATTTTATTTCAGTTCGTTATTTAAATTGACAAATATGCACCACTAGTATTCAAGATGGTTGAGTTCTTCTTTTTACCAAGAATAAATAAGCGTCTCTCAGGCTTGTTTGAAAATAAACATGGGGTTGGATCGTTCAAAAATAAAGTCGCATACTTGTGAGTTATTTGGGGATGATTGTGCACTTATGCAGATATATGAATCCCAAAATATTAATTAAATATACGACTGATCCTTTTATTCAATTATTTTTTAATTTTCCTTTTCGAAAATGCCCTTTCTGCATAAGGGGTCGACCAAATATTACCTAACGCTTTTAGGGGGAGAGGGTTCAGTCTAGACTTACGGCAATGGTGAAAAACTACAAGAAAAAAAAAGAAAAACAGAAAAAGCGTCACATAGGGTCGAGGGGGTACAAAATCGCCGGAAAATTGCGTCACGTAATATATGGGTGCCCCGTAATGAAAAACTATCTTCATTAGAGCTGAGATTTATATATGATGCTTAAAATAATGCAAAATGTCAAGTAAGTCTTTCCGAGATAGCGAGCATTACTAAAGCAGATGTACCAATTCAACTGGATCAAACCTTTGTTTCATTTCACAAACCGCGATCAAATAGCTGCTTTTATATACCTATTATTGAAGTGGATTATTGAGGATGTGGCAACGATTTTGTAAATATAAAGCAAAAGGAGAGTTTTTAATTGTTGAAAACATCTCCTTTAGGTTTGGGAAAGGCCTCGGGAAAGGCGCCCATTTATCCGCCCCTGGTTGGGTGCAAGAGGAAGGCGGGAAGGAGGGATAACGGGTCGAACGAGCTAACCCGAACCCCTGTGCCAAGCTCGTCTCACCACCTCTTTCTCTTTTGCTCCTCTTTCTCCACTCTGTTAATCTCTCCTTCTCTCTCCTACAACCCAACCCAACCAAGCTCATGTAGGTAGGAACGAACGGCGACGGCGACAACGACGACCGTACATCCACAGCTCTGAGTCCGAGACCTCTCGATCGTTCTTTCGTTCAATGTTCAATGTTCAATTAAATCTTTCGTTGCTTTTGCTTCGCTTCGAACCTTTCCAAGACACTATTCCAACATGGTCTAGCGACCTGTGAATCCCCTTAGCGACAAGCTAACTCTGTCCACTTCCTCAAATCATTTATTTGCAACAAATTCGGATTGCTCAAGTCAATCCCGTTTCATTCGACTTGAGTGTTGACCATTCTGGTTCCTCCTTTATATTTCCAGTTTGTCAAATTATTCTGATCATGATTTCTCAAATCCAGTTTTGCCGATCTTTCTAGTTTTTCAATGAACCCAGTCCGGTTCCTCAAATGAGTCCAGATCCTAAAATGGAACCATTCAGGTTCATCGAATCTGGTTTCTCAAATCGTTCCATTTTCAAAAACTCAAACTATGTTCATTCCTCAACTTCCCTTAAATCATTCCATTTTTTTAAACTGAAATCATTCTACTTTCCGACTTTCTCAAATCAAACTAAGATGTAATTTTGCAATCGTACCAGTCTGTTTCCTCAAATTAATCTATTTCCTCGAATAGACGATTGAGATTCCTTGATTCTGGTCTCTCAAATCATGAATTTTTCAAAAACTGAAACCATAATCATTCCTGAGTTTAATTCCATTGAAAAATTCGATTTTTAAAAACTGGAATCATTCTACTTCTTGACTTTTTCAATTAAAAGTAGGATTACTCTCTTTTTGCAATTATACCAGTATGGATCGACAAATTAATCTATTTTCTGAAATAAAATGATTCAGATTTCTTGAATCTGGTCAGTCAAATTATTCCATTTTCAAAACTGAAATCAGGTTAATTTTCTTAAAATATTCCATTTTTAAAAACTTAAATATATTTTACTTTCTGACATATTCCATTCAAAATAAGAATATTCTACGTTTGCAACCATACCAATGTGGTTCCTCAAATTAATTTATATTCTTAAATGAAAATATTCAGATTCCTTGAGTCTGGTCCCTCAAATCATCTACTTTCAAAACCTGAAACCATGGCCATTCCTCAAGTCAATTCCATTCAAACAACGATTTTTTTAAACTGGAAACATTCTACATTCTGCCTTTTTCAATTCAAAGCAGGATTGCTCTCCTTTTGCAATCATACCAGCATGGATCCTCAAATTGACCTATTTTCTAATATAAAATGATTTAGATTCCTTGAATCTGGTTTCTCAAATAATTCCATTTTTAAAAACTGAAACCACTTTAATTCTCTTAAAATATTCCATTCTTAAAAACTGGAATTATTTTACTTTCTGCCTTTTTAAATTACAAATAGGATCATTCTACTTTTGAAACCATACCAATGTGCTTCGTCAAATTAATTTATATTCTCAAATTAAATTATTTAGATTCCTTGAATCTGGTCTCTCACACCATTTCATTTTTAAAAACTGAAATCATCTTCATTCCTCAAGTTAGTTTCATGGAAACATTCGATTTTTAAAAACTAAAATCATTCTTATACTTTCTGACATTTTAAAAATCAAAGTACGATTACTCTCATTTTGCAATCATATCAGTATGGATCCTTAAATTAATCTATTTTCTAAAGTAAAATGATTCAGATTCCTTGAATCTTGGCTTTCAAATCATTCCATTTTCAAAAACTGAACGCACGTTAACTCTCTTAATATATTTCACTTTTAAAAACTGGAATCATTTTACTTTCTGACTTTTTCAATTCAAAATAAGATATTTCTACTTCTGAAACCATACCAATGTGCTTCCTCAAATTAATTTATATTCTCAAATAAAATGATTCAGATTCCTTGAATCTGGTCGATCAAATAATTTCATCTTCAAAAACTGAAACCATGTTAATTCTCTTAAAATATTACACTTTTAAAAACTGGAATCGTTTTACTTTCTGACGTTTTAAATTCAAAATAAGATTATCATTCAGAAAATTATTCAGATTCCTTGAATCTGGTCCCTCTAATCATCTACACTGTAAAAAATATTGCTAAAAATTACATTTCATTCTGTAACTTTTTCCTATGATTGTTGTCGCAAAATTACACGTTTCTTGTAAATTGACAGTGACTATTAAAGGAATTTGACCATAAATGAATGAAATTTACAATGAAAGTGTAATTTTTCCACAACAATCATAGGACATAAAAATACCAGTGATTTTCGTGGGAATTTTACACTAAAGTGTAACCGAAATAAAAATGTAGTTTTACAATGTTTATGTAAGCTTCCAACGATTAGTGTAATTTCACACGCGGAGTGCAATACGTTTTACAGCAACAATATAAAATTCCATAATCAGTGCAAAATTGTGCAAAATTTTAGCAGCATTCGAAAATATATTTGAATTGAAATCGTGGATTGTGCTGGGTTGAGCACATCACAAAGGCAAAGCGCAATGTGTTTTACTTATATAAATTTGTTCGCATGTTTAGCTTGCTTGCGAAAAAAAAAAATAATTTTGAAGGTTACGGCTGTTTCGAGAGCAGATGATATAAATTAGGATGCGCCTATTTCGCCCACTGATCATAACCCTATAAGTTTGATGCGTATTTGTTTTGTAACAGCAAACCAAACAAAAAGTTAACTTTTTTCTGCGTCATAAACACATGGCTCCTTTTATTTATATATCTTATTATTCTTACGATTAGATTTAATTAAAACATACATTCAGCGATTCAAAATACCCGAGCTGGTCATTGCGCATGCGCAACCTTTCACATGCGGCGTTTTACAGCGTCTCTGTAATTTCACGAGCCGAATGTAAAATTCCATTCTTCCAAAACTGCTTTTCACCATCTGTGTGCGATTTTACACTATTGTGTTATTTCTACCTAATTTTAATGAATTTCCCACAGTAATCGCTGGTATTTTTATGTCCTATGATCTTTGTGGTAAAATTACATGAAACTTTTTACACTGTACTTTCCCAACTGAAACCATGTTCATTTCTCAAGTTAATTCCATTGAGACACTCGATTTTTAAAAACTGGGATCATTCAAACTTTCCGAGTTTTTCAATTAAATGTACAGTACAGATATACTTTTACAATCATAACAGTCTGTTTCCTTAAATAATTATGGACTCAAAATTGAATTGCCTAATTTTACACTTAGTCCAGGTATCTGTCGTAATTCAAAGAACCCGCATTTTTTTGAAAAAGCCGAAAATCCCCAATTCTGAAGTTTGTGCTTTGGAACCGGTTAATTTTACAAAAAAAGGGTTTAAAACTTTAATTGAAACAACCGCAATTTCGAGTGATTCTAAAAAAATGCAATAATCTAGCCCCGATAGGTCATAAGTTATGACCTTCCAAAGTTGAACACTTTTGACCTACTTTTTAGGGCAATTTACTCATGTTTAGATTTTTCAAAATACTTCGTTTCTCGGCGAATCTACGTAAATGGTGTAAGAGAAAAAATTATAGAGCAGGAAATTATGCGTAATTCATCTAAAAAATAATCTTCTAGTCTTCATAGATCAAGAGTTTTGACTTAAAAATACTATTTGTTTGTATTAGAAAATTTACTACGACCGTATTTGAGCCTGTTGATGGGAAATATGCATTTGTATATCATTAATAGTACACGTTTTGGTCCTGTCTTATAAAAAAAAAAAAATTGTCCAACCATTGTTTAAATAATACGCTTCACACTATCAATTGTGTGCATATTTTATGTATTTACTTTGTGAAAATTACTTCCAGAATACCTGTTGTCAAAAGTAAATGAAGAAAAAATATGTATAAATTAATTGGTTTTACGTTGTTTATTTGTAATTCATAAAAATGTTATTGAAGGGATTATTTTTACAGCGTATTAATTTATGTTAAGATTGTCAAAAAATAATAAAATAATCATCGCTGAGGAAACAATTATTGCTAAATTTTGATAATAAAAGAATATGAAAATAAACTTAATTGAAGTTTTAAACATTTTCTTGTAAAATTAACAGGTACCAACGTACAGATACAAAATTCGGAATTAGGCTTTCCCCTCCACTTTTTTTGAAAAAAATACGGGTTCTTTGTAGGATCATACTCGGCACCTATTGGAGATAGGTTTTTCTTTTTAACTTTTGAGAATTTCCTCTAGTTTAATTTTGGTGATGAACATTTAGCTCTAAAATGCAATGTGGCGAGTCAGTCTACGCAAACACAATTTTTAAAAATTTTTTTCAAAAATATCTCAGAGACACACTGGTGTCTTTTTTAGAAAACCTGGAATTTTTATCAGGACCCCTTAATAAACCGTTTTACTAAACAAATGCGTAATACCTGCTTAATACGAGATGTAAAATTACCAGATGCCTGGGCTAACTCCATAAATACTACAATTACATCTTTGTTAGGTACTTAGGGCCTACTTCTGCTTTGAAAACAGTCTATATTTTTAGTGAAAAAGTTACTAATTTCAATACTTTTGATGTGAAACGACTTTTTTTCGAATGTTTGAGTTCAAATGAAACAAATAAAAATTTTACACAAAAAGGATTTATTAATTTATGGATTCTAGTAAATATGGAGCGTGAAATGTTCTAAAATGGGGCAATTCAATTTTGAGGTTAAGGCTCGGTTTCAAACGCCTTTAAGGCCATGTGATGAGTTGGTCACGTGACCAGATACTAAACTTACCTAAATTTTTTTATTTACTATTTTATTTACTAACTTATTTTCTCACGAAGCACCACATCGAGTTGAAATTTTGGGATAATAAATAAGAAAGACTAAGAAAGGTGGCTCTGGTTCTAAATTTTTTTAATTATGAAAAAAGTTTTTTTTTCTAAATAATATTTTTTTTTGCTTTTTTCATAATTCTCAAAATTTACGACCAGGCCCATCCTTCATAGAGCTTCTTATTTATTATCCCAGATTTTCAACTCACTGTAATGCTTCGTGGGTCATAGGAAGCACTAAGAAAGATGAACCTGATCACATGACCCACTAATCACATGGCCTTAAATCAATATTTAAAAATATAAGAAAAAGGAATACTTTTTTGTATAGATAGATAGATAGATAGATAGATAGATAGATAGATAGATAGATAGATAGATAGATTAATTTTCTTCTTTCCCCTACTGATTCTTGTTTTTTCTCTAGTATTCACACAATATTTTTAAAAATATTGATTTTTATTTTTTTAAGCTGTGAACAAATTTCTGTTTAGCTCCGTTGGAATTCAAATACTGGTCTTCAGATTGCCGGTCTGGTCTCTGAAAGACCGAAATTCATTTTTCATAGCCTCCTATAAGCGAATTCTATCGTAATTCTATTAATACTCTAAGATAAATTGTCTAAATATTTCAATTTTGTTTTTGGTGCTACGTTGTTGAGCAGATCTTTACAAGTAATTATAATTGAGATTAGCTTTTTCTCTCTACATGGTCTTTAAGAAAAAAGTGATTAAAGATTTATTTTTCTGTTTTTAAGTTGTAATTGTTCCATGATTGTTCCTCAACTCAAATACTTTGATACATTCCGTTGTCTAAAACTGGAATCATTCTGCTTTCTGGTATATACTTTAAATCTAATTTCTCACATCATACAACTTTTTCAATATTATCTGGTTTGTGATCCCCCTAATTCCTTCCATATTTCCAATTTATCCAATCAGATTTATCGCGATTACAAATATCCAGTTTTGCAGAGCATTCTAGTTTTTCATTCATAGAATTCTGTTTTCTCCTAATAACTAGTTGGTTCCTCAAGACCATTTCAGTTTATCATTCTGCACTGAAGCAGTCCATTATTATTGTTGTAAAACCGCCAATCTTATATATCGAGTCATTTCAATATTCCGCTTTTTCAGAACTGAAAACATTCTAGTTCTCCACAACATTCCTGGCCCTCAAACCACTGTAATTAAATTCAATTCCCCAAATAATTTTGGTTCTTACAATCGCATCAATTATTCAATTTCAGAAAAGCAGAGTTGCGACAAAACCTCAAAGACCTGGAAAAATTCATGGAATTGTAAACACTTTCTAAAAATCCTGGGAATCATGGAATTTTAAAAATGTGACTGGAATTTTATTAGTCGCTGCTTCAAAGTCTTAAACGTTATTTTAGTACTTTAAATAAAATTTGTTATTTTTTAATTCATGCGAATGGATCTTTTTACTGAAGAAAAAATATGATTCTAATAATTTCAGAATTTTAATTATAAATCTTATGTTAATATTATTAGGAATTGTTTAGAATTTAAAAATGATTAGAGAGCCCTTTGGATTTGCATCAACTAATAAATATACGAGGAATTGTTGGTAATTTAGTCTGCGATCTGTAGAATGTTTTGTCTGGAATTTCTACCAAAGTAGATCTGGAAAACCTGGAAGTCATGGAGTTTTGAAAACCGACTTTTGTAGCATCCCTGAAAACGTGAAATGATTCGAGAAACGAGAAGTTTCATTTTTTGAAAAAGGAATGATTTAAGCCTTAAAGCAGTTGTCGTTCCGAAAATCAAGCCTGTAGAAAAAAAAGTTTTATATGCAATTTTACTGTTTCCAACTTGTAAAATAAGTAAATATTCTCAATGTATAGTTATTTGCTTAAATAATGTTTTTTTTAAACATTTTTTAAACGCGATTTTATACATGGAAAATTTTACTTGTAAAATTGGAAACAGTAGAGTTGTAGAAAATGTCTTTAAAAAAATAAGCCATCAATGATTAAAATACGATCTCTAGTTTTTAACGGATCTTTACGTTTTGGCACTCACAGAATCCGAAAATCATAAAATATTGTCGGTGTCTGTCTGTATGTATGTATGTATGGTTACCTGAATGCTGTATGTAAACTTAAACAAATTTAGAGCATTTTCAAAATTTGAAATTTGTTTTCTTCAAATTTTATACGTTTTTGTCAACCTTTCTTATGGAAGGACAGGAGACTTGCCAATTACTTAAATAAAATTGTCAATTTCGATGGAAATTAGAAAAGTTATATAGTTCCGAAAATTTTGAAAAATAGAAAAAGAACTCTGATAGATTAAGAAATTTAATTTGGATTTTTCAATAGATATTAAATATATCTAAGAACTATGTTAGTTAAATTTTTCGTTTAGACAAACATTTAAAAAGTTAGAACATGCTCAAAATTAAAAAAAAATGTTCATACGTTTTAGAAATTCTCGTAATGACATTTTTAATTTCGATAAAAATTAAAAAAGTTATATGCTTTTGAACATTTTGAAAATTTTCAAAAAAAAAGAAAAAGAAAAAAAATTTATTTAATAGGTTAAGGAACATCAATCTAAATTTCAATTAGATGTAAAATATATGTATTTCGAAACTATCTCATGAAATTGGTTAATTAGACAAAAATTAAAAAGTTCGATTATTTTCTAAAAATTGCAATTTTGGTTTTTAAACGATCCGTAAGTATAAAGCGTTATTTTTAGTAGATTTGAACAAGATTTACAAATTATCTTGATCAATTTTTTCAATTGTACACAAATTATCGAGCGGGAAGCGCGAGTCTCACGATGAGAATGTAATGCTTAAAGTCGTAGCTGCTTTGAGAACCTTCTTTAACAACAAATGGAAAAATTTTTCAGTTCCAATTAATGGCTGTAATTTCTCAGAAGTTTGAATCACAGTTTTCGATTTAAGCAATAATATTTATGAAATTTGAAAACTGTAGTTAAAGTGTACGCATTAAACGTACGAAAACGAGCACAAAGCGCGCCCGTATGCCATAGGCTAGCTCAAACTTGGCGCGCATCGCCCAACGAGGATGTGCCCGCGCGGCGGGCATATTTTTAAAATTGAAAATAAACTTTTTTTATTTCAAATTACATCATCAGTAATGTTACATTGATTAGGTATTTTTACTTCAATCAACAGCTAACTTCACGTCTTAGATTGCCAGGGGGAAAACAAGGGACCAAATGCATGGGATTCGGTCCATTTTGGCCCTATTTAGCTAATATCTTCGTAAAAACTCATTTTTTCTATATAAGTGTATTTGAAAAATAGTTTTTATATTTTTATTACTATTTAATGAAATAATAAAATGACAATAATAATGATTAATTACAAAGATATTACAGAAATAAAGTTTTGTTCCATGCATTTGATCCATTGTTTTCCCCTCAGCTTTTATTAAAGCTTTTAATCTATTCTTTGACATAACTAGAATCAAAATAGTAATTTGTGAAACCAGATTTTTTGAAAATTTTCTCGAATCTGAAAGACCAGAATGCAATCAGTTTTCGAAAATATAAATATTAGAAGAAAAAAAACTAAATTTGGAAAAGTGCTTTTAATCCTGAAAAATGGAATGATTAAAAAAATCAGATTATCAGTTTAGAAAAATAAAGTGATTTAAGAAACGAAAAATTCAGAAACAAGAATAATATCAGTTCTCATCAATCTAATAATGCATATTCCAGTTCTGAGTAATAAGAATGTTTTCAACTGATTTGAAAAACTATATTTGATTGCTAAAGATATACCGGAAAGACCCCAAATAACTATCAAATTCTAAATTTATTAACATTTTATTCCATTTTAAAATTATATCCATTAATCTACCCTCGTAGTTTCTTTTTTTTTAAATTCTTTTTTCCCCGTCCTCAGTAGTCAACTAGAGGCCCAGAGGAAGCAAACATTGGAAGGCACTCCGCGCTTCCCGGAGGGCTTGGAAACCATCAGTTTCTGTATTTTCTTGTTGAGTCCTGGCGTAATTTCAGCTTCTCGGTGTTTGCTCCCATGTTTGCATTTCGCACCCGGGCGACACTTCTCTCATACAAGTATTACATTGCTTGCTTACATTCAAAATCGATCGGAATCGCAAGCAAAAGTTTCACGCAAACCATGGATTTGGTTCGGACTTGATTTGACTTGGATGTTTAATGGCTGTACTACTGAACAAATCCTTTGGTTTCGAGTTGAAGCAAGAGCCCAAGAGAGCAGGTACTCGTGAAAGTAGTACGCATCCTCGTTTCGTCGTTGGTACTGCACACACATAACGGTTCGTTCATTTTATATACAACATTCGAAGCCTACTAGTATACTGTACAGCTGAGTGTACGCCAAAGCAGTTGTACAAGTCGACTAATAATGCTTGTCATAAGAGTGATCGGGTCACATGACCTGAAGTTAGCGATTTTTCGTCAATTATCTTTGATCTTGTTATAAAGGCTGTATGTATGTATGTATGTATGTATGTATGTATGTATGTATGTAATTTGTGGCTCATTAATTCATGAAGAGAGTTATTATTTAAAATAGGCCGTGGGGTCGAACTCAAGAAAATACTCTTTGTCACTCTTGGTTGACGATGATTATAGAGGTGGTCGAGACATCTGGCATGGCTGGATTTTCAGCTGGTGGATTAGTGGTTCCATCTTCTGGCGAAGGAGAATAATATTGTTGGTTCTGATCGATACTTTGCCGACTTTTCAAGATTGTTGCCCGTGGTTACATGTTGTTTACAGGTATCATTGTTACCTCCATGTACCTAGAAACTGTTTGGATTTTTGTTGTTCGAACATTCTGTATTTTATTGGCTTATTGCAGAAATTTCTTCCTAAATTCTTTAATTCAAATAAAAAGACGAAAATTAAAAAAAACATTTATGTTAAAATATCTGAAAGTAAAATAAAAACACTTATAATAAAATTAGAATATAAAAATCCAAAGAAGTTGAAGCAGACAAGTTTTAGACATTCTGAATTTGTATCCCATTTCGTGTGCTTCTAAACGTCAAAGTCAAAATGACATTTATTAATAATTTATAGATTCTATTCTTATTTTAGTTTGTAATAATGGCTAAAACCGACGAAACATATAAACAATATTTCGAAGAATCGGAAGAACCATCAGTCACATCATCTGATTCAAATGAAAGAAAATTAGCCCGCAGACTGAGAGTTCAGAGACGTCAAGATGCTCTAAGAAAGTAGGTAGTTTTAAAAACCTCAAAACACTTTTTTTCTTAATATGCAGTTTTTTAGGAAAGACAGACCGGAAGAAGAGCAGGATGAGGATAAAACACTATCAGAAAAGCAAATTATTGCAAGTGCAGAGTATTTGGAAAAATTAATAACTGAAGGAAATGAAGTGGTAATATGCATTTTTCTGAACTACTTATGTAAATAAAATTTCCCTACTTGAATCAAAAATTTAATTTTTAATAAAACATTTTAGACTTCGAATGTAAAAATAGCTAACGATGCTCGAGAACTTGATCGTCGAGGAAAAGAAAATGAAACTCGAAATAACTTGTTACAAATGTTAGAAGAAAATTCTAAGCAATGTACAGAACGTTACCAAGAAATTAACGAAAAATGGTCCTCTATTCTTGAGTCGAAAGATCCTTTGGACATTCATGCTGCGATGATGGCTCAAAATGAAAAATGTCTCAAAGTTCTTGCAATGAAAGATTCTGCAATTTCAGAACTAAAAAAAGAATTGGAAGAGGCAGATGCGAAATTTAACTTGGATCAGAAGAAGCAGACTGAAGATATAGATATATTAATTGAAAGAATCGACCTCCAAGTAAGTCTTTCATCAAATCAATTTCACGAATAAAATAATAAACGACCGTCCTTGAAGAAAATGAAAATATAAAATATTAATATCCTAGGTGAATTCTATGGCGAATGCTTACCGTCGAGAATTAGTTTTGATAGAGAACGCTTTGGACTCTGAACGAAAAACCTTTTTGCAAACTTCTAAAAAAAAATGGGAGAGTTTGTTTAGTCAAAGAAAAGCGAATGAGATTAATGGAATTGAACAAAGAAAAGTAATTATGAGGGAATTTGAAAAAGAAATGAATAGAGTGATGACTGAACACCACGAGGAATATAGAGCTCAAAAAATAAAATTGGAAACTGAGTGTCAGAAGCTCCAACAGCAGATTCAAGAGATGAAGGCGATTTGCATGTTGAATGTTGAAAAACTTAATTATAATTACGCTGTTCTGAAAAGACGAGAGGACGAAAATGCGATTATTAAAAGCCAACAAAAAAGAAGATTAAACAAGTCGGTTTTATTTGTTTATATGATAATGAACTATTAAAAAAAAGTTGATTTAGTTCACAGAATAAGAATAATTTGCTGGTATTCAATTTCTTACCGCAATTTTTAGACTTCAGGACATCATAAACGATTTAAAAAAAAGCTACGTTGATTTAGAAGAGAAGACGAAACTGGAAATACAAAAATTGACAGACCAAGTTTTGCGAGCTCACAAAAGTATTTTAGAACTTGAAAATAAGTCTGATCATTTTACCGCAATTAATGAGAAACAGTATTTGGAAATTTGGGACATGAATTCAAAAATTGCTGATGAACTTTTGCAGAAGGTATGACATAAAAATATTTGTTATAATACACATTTTCGTAAATTTAAAGTATCCAATACTATTAAAAATTGTAAATCACTCTAATCTTTTTGTTTAAATTTTTAGATTTTAACAGCAGATAAAATAATATTTGAGCAAGCTTTAGGTTTGGAATGGGAACCTCCAGAGCAAAAAATTCTGAGAAAGGAGAATTTGCCGTCTTACAGAAAAGCAATTGCTGTGATTGAACAAAGTAAAATCTTATTTCATTCAAATAAAGTCATAAAGTTAATTTGCTTTCTAACAATTGCCCGACTTCTAGAAAAAATAATGGTGGCCGAAAGAAACAAAATGTGTGAACCATACAGTCCAGCTAAAACATTGGAGGAAATTAATTTAGAAAGAAAAATGCTTTTACGTATCGTGGAACAAATTTCAGATCGTTCTGGATTTTTGATTGAAGAAAAATTGCGAGCACTGCTTATGAAACAAAGCACGGAAAATCGAATTATTATAAGAGTTGATAAAGTTTTACAGGTTGAGAAACGAAATTATTCAATTTCTTGGATGTAATTAAAACTAAAGTAGTGTATAATTAGTTACCAAATAAAATGTTGTAGGCTTTGGAGATAGAATCAAAAGAGGACATTGAGCTGCTTTTAAATTTCTTTTTGCCCTACGCTTACTGTCCAATTTGTATAAATCAGGAAAATGAATCTGATAAAAGTTTTTCCGACAAAACTTCAACCTCGAGTATAAAAGAGTAATTTTCTAATGAATTACCAACTAACATTTTAGTTAGTAAAAGCTTTTATGTTGAAAAATTATAAATACCATTTTAGAGAACTATATGGAAAACCAGAAGAACCTGAAGACGAAAGGACAAGAAAATTAATAGAAACAGTAAAAGAAGAAGTGACTGCAGTTTCTACTCATTGCGGATCGAGTGAGAGCAGTGGAAGTATTTTTACAGAAAGTACAGATTCTTCAGTTTCTGTAACTGATAAAGCGACTATCGAAGGTAAAATTATTTTCCTAATTAAATTCTAGTACTTACATTTTTCCTATTCAATTTTCCTCGTAAAATTAATTTTCAAGGATCAAAATCAAATGAGGATTTGTCCTGTGACTCTTTAAGCGACTCAAAGAAACAAAAACTGCTTTGCGAAGAAGGGCATTTATTCGAAATACGAGTAACGCATGTAATAAAAGCTCTAAAAGAATTCGTAGAAAAATTTCATTCAGTCAAACAAGGAGAAGATTTGCTCACATTTAAAGAAAAATTAACACAGGCGAAATCTACAATTTCAAGAAATATTTCGATTGAGGACGTCACAAAATTTTGGGCTAGATACAGAGAAATCGTTAACGAAAAAAGAGAAAGACTTTGGGCTGCACTTTTGGTTGGATTAAATAAATACCACGAAATTTTAAAAGAACGACGCAAGTTGAATACAGAAACTGAATCGCTCCGGAGACAAAATGCGGAACTGCAACGATTATTGGAAGCTTACAAAAAAGTAAGTACTTTTCTAAAAGTAAATACTCAGAATTAAAAATTGCTTTTAAACTTTAATTTTCAGCCTGAAAATAATTTGCCGATCTTGCGATTGAAAAGAGAAGACAGCTGATTTTAATTGTATCATTCTTTTAATTGTAGATCGTACTTTCATAATTCACACAGAATTAAATAATAAATGACAATTTCATACCTTCACGAAATTCGAATATAACCCAATTTTATTTAACAATACTTACATACTCTCTTTATTTTCTTCACTTCAATAAACTCTACTTTAAAGCACTCTTGAGTCTAATTTCTCCCTCTTAAAATATATCTTCACTCATTTCACAAGAAGTGCCATTTTGGAAGTATCCACTGGATACAAAATAACTTTCCAGCGGCTGCTTCGCCTCGAAATTTGTCTGGTTCGTTTTCTGCATTGCTTTCGATTTTGCTTTGTGCATCTCGGTGAATATTCGCTTTCGTTTTTCCTTCTTCTTCAGCTTCGCCTTTTCCATATGTTTCTTTATTTTACAATGCTGCAATTAATCCTCGAAATTAATTTAAACTTTTTTTTAACAGAAAATTAAGAAAAAAGTTGACAACATTACATTTTTGTATAATTTCACGGTGTCGAAAGTTTCCTTGCATGTTTTGCAAGTAGCCTTTTCGTAAAAAAGATTCCCTGTAATAACTTTTTGTGACGACGACGCTGTTCCTGACACAACTTCAGCTTCCGACTCCGCATTTTGCCATCCACCTAAAAGTAAAGCAAAAACCTTAGAAAGTTTTAAAAAAATATTTGTCTTAGAATTAAACCGATCAAGGCAAATTAAATACTTACCATTGGTGGTTTCAATTATGTCACTACTTATAATAACTATCTAAATTATTTTACAAAATAGTAACACTAGAAAGCAGTTAATGAAATCCAATAGAGAAATCCAAAGGTGAATTAATAGTGCATTTCAAAGTAGAACAAAAAAATGAAAAACAAAATTCTGGGTGATTGTGACAAGTCATTTGATTTATTCACACGAACAATGGAACTTCTAGTCCCTAACATGAGAATCGCGAACAAGCGTGAACAAATTTGAAACGTTAGGTAAATAAATCCTCGGTCTGAGACAAAAACAAATAATAAATAAAAACGAAACAACGAACAAGTAATAAATATTCACAAAACATCTGAGAACTTCACAACACCGAAAATTATTAACTACAATCGAAGCGATTTGCGCTTAAAGAACGTAAATATGAAAAACAAACGTAAGTAGAAATGTAAGGCATGCGAAAGTGAAAAAAATCAAGCCATAAACTAAAACAATAACATCCTTCTGAACCATATTATCTACATAATGCGATCGTCTAGTTCTAAAACCAAGTGCAGTGTTTTTTACACCAGGGGTCTTATTACCTCTTAGTGCTTTCTTTTTGTGTCGGTTTCCTGAAATAAAAATAAAAAGGTATTGAAATATTTTCATTAAATAGATATATTTTTTTTAATAAATAGAAAAATGATTTTTGTTTAAAACGCGAACTGTGAACTATTTGAAGAAATTGAAGAAACGATTACCATTTAAATGCGTATGGAGTTGCTGTAGCGAATTAAGACGGACGTTGCACACATTGCACTGAAGTCCATTTGTTTCTGCGTCCTTCGTAAAGGCCACCTTCGATTCATCTAAGGTTGCCATTATCGTCCTTGTCCTAATCTATTTGGAGACAAAACTGGATGAGTCTCAATGGAGTTTAGGTTTCAGTGAGTATCTTAAGAGGGGTTCACCACTCTACTTTTAAGTGTTCATCAGATTTCAAAAGATTTCAAACATTTCATCAAGATTTTGATGATTTCGCAAAGATTTTTAAAAAGATTTTATATATTTCGTTAAGACTTTAAAGGTTTCAATCAAATTTTCAAATATTTCTCAAAGATTAGAAACCCTTAAAAGATTTAATGATTTTACACCGATTTCAAAGATGTGAACAGATTTTTAATATTTCGTTAAGATTTCAGCAATTTTTTAAAGATTACAACAATTTAAAAGATTATACATAGATTCAAAAGATTTCACAAAGATTTCAAAATATTTCACAATGATTTTAACGGTTTCACAAAGACTAGTACCAGGGTGACCACTCAAACTTTGAAAAAAAACCACTCTATTTCCCGGTAAAAATGTTCATTTTTTCTGACGACCTTTAAGCGTTTATTTCAATACTAATTGCTTTATTATATAAAATTTGAAAAAGTTAGGTATTTTTAAACTTCAAGGTAAAATAGATAAAGTAGATAATTGTAAAAGTTTTTTCAGACTAAACAGCCCAAAATTACCTCAAAATAGGGCAAATTTGATGATTTTTCAAGAAAATAGAGTATTAAATTATAATAAATAACATTAATGTAGGCATCATATTCCTAAGATTTCGAGTCGAAATATATTGCATTTTTAACAAAATTGGGAATTTATGACAAAATTACCAAAAGTTACCGAATTTGTAAATTACTGAAAGTAATCTTGCTCAAAGAGCATCAATTGCGCAGCAGCTAGAAAAAGTATTTTTATATCTGTCTTTTTACCACGCTTTTGGAATTGGTCACTTTCCTCCTGCTGTGCATGCCACAAAAAATGAACATTTCGTGTATGCGTTACAAAAGGTCGATTTTTTTAGAAAAATCTGATTTTAAGACCCTAAACGATACATTTTTAACTAAAAGGTTAATTTTAAACAAAAACAGATGAATTTTTATCAAAATAGTTGAGTTTTCTAGCAAAAAATAATTCTTTTTAACATTTGATTTTGAATCCCGAAAAGATGAATTTTCAACAAAAAAGTTAATTTCCCACCAAATGGTTGAATTTTCAAGCTGAGAAGACGAAAATTCAATCAAATGATCGAATAATTTTCAAACAAAAAGGATTAAACTTCAAGCAAAAATGGTTGCATTTTAAACCAAATATTTGACCTTTTAGACCAAAAAGGCAAGTATTTTAGAAGACCCTTGAATTTTCTACCATAAAATGAATTATTTTTAAAATCAATTTCATTAAATTAATTTTCTATTCACAAAAACGAATTTTCAACAAGATAGTTCATTTTTTACCAAACAGTAGAATTTTTAATCGAGAGAGAGATAAATTCTGAACCCAAAATACAATAGTAGACTTTTAAAATAAAAAGACTTAACTTTCTACCACAAATATGACTTTTTAAGAAAATAGTTGAGTTTTCAACCAATTAAATCAACTTTTAACCAAATAGTAGAATTTATAACCAAAAGAGATTAATTAGGGACCAAAAATATGATACTAGACTTTTCAATTCCAAAAATACTTAACTGCAACCATAAAAGTTGACGTTACTGACACAAGATGAACTTTTGGTCCAAAAGAATGAATTTTTAGTCCAAAAGGGCGAATTTTCTATCTAAAAATACAAATATTCAATAAAAGAGTTGAATTTGCCACCAACAAAGATGGATTTTTAACAAAATAGTTGAATCCTCAACAAAATAATTAAACTTTCAATCAAACTGTATGATCTTTTAAGAGATCAATTCTGAACGAAAAATATAATCGTAGACTTTTTAAAGAAAAAACAATTCACTTTCTACCAAGAAAGACGACTACTTTTATGCCAAAAGATAAATTTTTAATCCAGAAGAACTATATTTTCCAACAAAGAAAACAAATGTACAAATAAAACAGCTGAATATTTGACTAAGAATTATGAATTGTGAACCAAAAATATAATAGTAGACATTTCAATTAAAAAAAGTTAATTTTCAACCAAAAATAGTTGAATTTTCTTACTGGGTTCTATTGATTCAGATCCTATTCCAGTGAAATATATATATTGATCTCCGATATTTTAACGCAGACGGTTGGTAACACCGAGACAAATTCGAAACACACTATTTTTCGATGTGTGAGACAGTACTTTTGCAGATTTAAAAAGAAATCTGAAAAATTTCCGGTTTTCAAAAAAATGGCCAGCTATTTCCCGATGTTCTAAATAGTCTAATTTGTAGGCTAATTTCTGGCAAGTGGCCACCCTGTGTACGCTTAAAGACTTAATTTCAAAAGTGATCAACCACACAGTATCTTAGGATTTTTATTGAATGATTAAAAATTGATGGATAGAACTGGATTTAAATACCTGCTTGGCATGGCGAGCACCTTGCAAATGTGCTTCTAATACTGCGTGGCTTGTAAACGAGAGATCACAATCATCACAACGATAAAAGGGTTTTTTAGTGGGCAAGTTGCCCATTATGTTGTCGACCACAGCCTTCGTAACTGGGTCGTTGAGAGGTTGATTGTTGCTGACCTGAACGAGGTTTTTATTTCCAGCATGTTGATTTTCCGAAGGCTGGCTGACTGTCCCATTTAGCATGGAATGATCGAAAGATTTGGTTTTTGGGGATTCATCCACCATCAATTGCTGCGAAATAACCTTCAGCGATTCCGTCATGATGGGAGTTGAATTAAATTACTGAAACAAAAGACAAGATTTTTCACTCGTTGATTGTCTTCCAAGTTTTTGAGGTATAATTAAAAGCAACTTAAAATACTATCCTTCAAATTAATATTTTCTATTTTTCTAATGATATAATATATTTTTGTCAACGAGTGGGTGAAATCGCATTTTGTCCACGGCATTGGAAAAACTATTTTCCTTAATACAAAACTCCAAATTATACCATATGATGCACGAATAGGGTTTGGAAAAAAAGATTTTTAATTTGGAGTTTTAAAAAAAAATTATTTACATTATGGGTCAGAACATTTTCAATTCTAAATTCTTATTTGTTTTAAGATCGAATTAAATATAATTTCTCATGAATAATTTTATACAACGAAATCGGAGTATGATAAAAATCACAATTCAAAATTAAATTTCCAAACCACCTCCTTTCCGGCTCAGTAGAGAAATACACAACAAAGGAAAAAGAGTGACAAAATTCTTTTTTTTTTGTAATCAGGATCAGGGTTGGTATTTGTTGTCTAATAATAAAATTCTACCATATTGTTAACAAAAGTATTAAGGGCATGTGAACTTAGAAAATTGTCGATTTTACCAGTTTTAGGTTCCCCCGGATTTTTTTCTAGAATAATAAATATTTTGTCTTAAAAATTTGGGAAATGATAGCGAACATGCTAACGGACGTCCCCACACACTTTTTTGTAGGTTAATTAAAAAAAGTTTTAATTTAGCAAAATGTGATTAAGGGCATGTGATACTTACAGTTTCCCCGGTTTTTTCCCCACAATAATGAAAATGTTTTAAGAACTTAATTCGGAGATGCTATAAAATGTCATAACGGACGTCCCCGGACTCTTTTTTAAGGGATATAATAACAAAAAAATTTATTGTGCTAAATCAAAATTTTATGCATATGTATTATTTTGAGGTTACCTCGTTTTTCATCTCTCCCTTTCCGATAATCTGGAAATTATTTATGAAATAAACTTTTCTGATTGCCTGCAAACAAGGTTAGTTCCAGGAGATTAGTTACTATGTTTATTTGTAAGTCCAAAGTTTTCGGCCAAAAATATTGTGTAGTTTGGAAGTAACGCTCGGGTGAATTGTAACACACATAAATCTCGAAATATACACGCACGTTGTTAGCAATATCAAACATTTTTTGATAAAAATACGCAAAAAAGTGTGTGGGGAAGTCCGTTAGCATGTTCGCTATCATTTCCCAGATTTTGAAGGCAAAATAATTCTTATCCTAGAAAAAAAGCCGGGGGAATCTGACACTTAAAAAATCGATACTATTTCCTAAGCGCTATGCAAATTAATCACATTTTGCTAAATTAAAACTTTTTTGAATTAACCCACAAAATAAGTGTATGGGGACGTCCGTTAGCATGTTCGCTATTATTTCCCAAATTTTTAAGACAAAATATTTATTATTCTAGAAAAAAAGCCGGGGAAACCTAAAACTGGTTAAATCGACAATTTTCTAAGTATCACATGCCCTTAATTTGCATAGCGTTTAGGAAACAGTATCGATTCTTTCAGTGTTAGATTCCCCCGGCTTTTTCCAAGGATAAGAAATATTTTCCCTTAAAAATCTGGGAAATCATAGCCAACATGCTAACGGACGTCCCCGCACACTTTTTTTGTTTTTTTAATCAAAATTTTTTTGATATTGCTAACAACGTGCGTGTATATTACTATATTTCGAGGTTATGTGTGGTACAATTCACCCGAACGTTACTTCCAAACTACACTAACTAATCTCCCGTAACTAACCTTGTTTGCAGCCAATCAAAAAAAGTTTATTTCATCAATAATTTCCAGATTATCGGAAAGGCAGAGATGAAAAACGACGTAACCTCAAAATAATGCATTTGCATAAAATTTTTATTTAGCACGATAAATTTTTTTGTTATTATCCCTCAAAAAAGAGTCTGGGGACGTCCGTTATGATATTTTATAGCATCTCCGAATTCAGTTTTTAAAAATGTTTCACATGCCCTTAAGCACCTACGAGTTTTTCATAGCTTTCAAAATTAGTTCAACAGATTTTGGAATTCTTACAATTATCTTTAATTGCTTAAAATAAATTGTCTCCTACTTTTTGAGAAACAAAATTCTTTTATTAATAGAGATTTGAGTGAAAATCATGGCTTTTACAGCTCTTTTTAAAACTTATTACTTACTTTGGACTAATTATCTAAAATTTGAGTAAAATTTTAATATATAGAAAGATTTGATAATTTCTTGAGAAAACTTACAAATATAAAAATTATTTTTCATTCTGTTAAATAACCCACAACAAATCTTGAAATGGCAACATTTATCTGAGCATCTTTCTGAAATTTGAAGTCCTGGAGATAAATTTTATAAAAATCACTGCTGAAAAGAATCCTTAATTATAATAAGAATCTTCATTCAATATGAAATTTGAAATGGTTAAATTGTAAACTATTGGACTTGAAGCTTATCAAATTTATTGCTCGACTATAAATAGGAGTTTCAATTAAAAATCAAACCAACAATTCAAAAACAATATTTTCAATTTGATATCAATCTCTGTTACTAAAATATGAAATTCATCAACTTTCAAGGATTTCGAATTGAAATCATTCAATTTTGTATTATTTTTTCAGCATTTTATCATTTCAGATAAATATTTAAAGTATAATGTTATTTTAAATCATCAATTAGTGGATATAAATCTCGGTTTGAATCTCACGTTTATAAGAATGGGAACTCATTAGTACTTGCACTATTTTATTATAAAAACCAAATTGAACAAAAGTGGAAAATTGACTAGTAATTATAACATTTATTACTCTAAACCAATCCATAAATTTATCCATCTAAATGTTAAATGTGTTTATAGATAGCTTCCTAACCTCCCATTCACTGAATTGACAAAACAACAATATCGCTAACAATGCAGACTATATAATCACAACAATTACCTTCTCAGAATCAACTGTTTGCAAACACTGACCTATGAGATTCATGACCTATGAAAAAAAGCTGTCAAAGTCAAATCGATTACTACATAGGTAAACAAAATTCACGAGAGTCCATATATGTTTGTATCACAAAGAACATGATATTTTCTCAAATCCTTTTTTCTATGAAAAATTATACTAAAAAAATTGACTCACCAATTCGACAAGAGCTAAAAATGATCCATCTAACCCTGATTTTCCATGGAATGAAAGGAGAAAACTGAATGAGTGGCCGAATCGGCTCCGTCCGCTCAGCCGTTTCTCTCAATGGAGACGTACCCACATGCGAAATAAAGTCGATTGCAGAGAACAGAGTTAAAGCGACGAATGTTGACAATTACTCTAATTAAATATTAGTATTATTAAGGCCACATTTTTTTAACTTGGTAAAAAATGCTCCTTGAATTATTGAGCGCTTCAAACCCTTCGAACCGCTGATGGAAAATCGGAAATTGTATTGGACAATAATTCTCCGCACTACCGCAGTGACGAACTAGGGGGCGCACTCATTCGCGCGGGGCGGGAACAGTACTTTAAAAAATTTAAACTAATTTTTCTGTAAATATACCGATTGTTTTGATGTAAAATTTACTTTTATCATTCCCGAAGTAAACCATTAATCTAAAAAAAATGTACTATGGACGCACACCGATGGCCATACACTACTACTAAATGCATGGGACAAAGAAATATAATTCCGAAGAAGATTTTTTAATCAGAATTAGGGTCGATTATATTTATTTTTGTTCCGAAATTAATTTAAAGAAAATAGGTTTTTATATTTTGTACCAGATTGACTCGCCGCATAGTGGGGAAAAAGTACATTTTTTGGTTCAAAATACGATTCCGGCTAAACCTGTGGACCGATATGGATGTTTTTTTAAAGCTGATAAAATTTCGAAGAAAGTGTTCGAGTCTGATTTTTAATTTAGTTTTTGAATTTGTTTCATAAATAAATAAATATGACGAAAAAAATTGCAATTTTTTCTATTTGACGTTCCCGGTGCTCATCAATAATAGGAAAATTGTTGTAATCGCCAACGTTTCAAACACTAAGAAATATTGCTGAAAATTACATTTCGTTCTGTAACTTTTTCCTATGATTCTTGTGGAAAAATTACACGCTTCTTGTAAATTGACAGTGCTAATAAAGGAATTTTACCATAAATGAATGAAATTCACAATGAACGTGTAATTTTCCCACAACAACCATAGGACTATAAAAATGCCAATGATTTTTGTGGGAATTTTAAACTAAAGTGCAACTGAAATAAAAATATAATTTTAGAACGTTTATGTAAGCTCCAAACGATTACTGTAATTTCACACGAGGAGTGTAATACGTTTTACAGCAGCGATGTAAATTTCCATAATCCTTGTAATTCCGCTGTTGAACGCTTGATGGCTTTTGATAACCTGCGAGGCCTGCGAGTGAATTCAGTTCAAGATTGTGGAAAATTTTAGCGGCATTCGGATACACTGTAAAAAGGTTCATGTAATTTTACCACAAAGATCATAGGACATAAAAATAGGAGTGATTACTGTGGGAAATTTACCAAAATTAGGTAGAAATAACACGATAGTGTAAAATCGCACACAGATGGTAAAAAGCAGTTTTGGAACAATGTAATTTTACATCCGCCTTGTGAAATTACAGTGACACTGTAAAACGCCGCATGTAAAAGGTTGCGCATGTGTAATGCCCAGCCCGGGTATTTTGAATCGCTTAACGTATATTTTAATTAAATCGAATCGTAAGAATAAAGAGATATATAAATAAAAGGAGTCATTTTTTTATTAGGCAGAAAAATTAAAGTTTTTGTTTGGTTTGCTGTTACAAAACAAATACGCATTAAATAAGGTTATGGTCAGTGGGCGAAATAGGCGTATCCTAATTTATATCAACTGCTGACTAAACAGCCATAACCTTCACAAAAATATTTTTTTTCCCAAGCATACTAAACATGTGAACAAATTTATTTAAGTAAAACACATTGCGCTTTGTCTTTGTGATGCGCTCAACCAAGCACAATCCACGACTTTAATTCTAAAATATTTCCGAGATATATTACATTTATATTATATTTAGTATAATATTAAAAGGATTATGGAATTTTACATCACTGCTGTAAAACGTATTGCACTCCTCGTGTAAAATTACACTGATCGTTGGAAGCTTACAGAAACGTTGTGAAATTACATTTTTATTTCAGTTACACTTTAGTGTAAAATTCCCACAAAAATCACTGGTATTTTTATGTCCTATGATTGTTGTGGGAAAATAACACGTTTATTGTAAATTTCATTAATTTATGGTTAAATTCCTTTAATAATAACGGTCAATTTACAAGAAACTTGTAATTTTCCCACAACAATCATAGGAAAAACTTACAGAACGAAATATAATTTTCAGCAATATTTTTTACATTGTATATTTTAGAATTGAAATCGTGGATTGTGCTGGGTTGAGCGCATCACAAAGGCAAAGCGTCATGTTTTTACTTAAATAAATTTTTTCGCATGTTTAGCATGCTTACGAAAAAAAATAATTTTGAAGGTTACGGCTATTTAGAGAGCAGTTGATATAAATTAGGATGCGCCTATTTGGCCTACTGACCATAACCTTGTTTGATGCGTATTTGTTTCGTAACAGCAAACCAAACGAAAATTTTATTTTTTTTACCTGATAAAAACATGAGTCGTTTTATTTATATATCTTATTATTCTCACGATTCGATTTAATTAAAACATACATTAAGCGATTTATAATACTCGGGCTGGTCAATGCGCATGCGCAAACGTTTACAAGCGGCGTTTTACAGCGACGCTGTAAGTTCACAAGGCGAATGTAAAATTCCATTCTTCCAAAACTGCTTTTTACCATCTGTGTGCGATTTTACACTAGCGTGTTTGTTCTACCTACTTTTGGTAAATTTCCCACAGTAATCACTGGTATTTTTATGTCCTAAGATCTTTGTGGTAAAATTACATGAAACATCATATAAAGATATTTCATCATGATATAATAAACAAAACAAAACTGTATAAACAAATTTTTCGTTGAAAATGTGTTTTCTATCATTTTCAATAATTTAACGTTTTTTTTAAGTTATATTGACAGAAATTTGAATGAAAACAATATTTTAATCAAAAAAATTTCTCTCAGGTCTATTCTTGTTAATATTATAAGCGAATTTAATAAGAAAATGCATTATTCAAGCATTTGTCATCAGAAAAATTATTTTTTTTTCTATGTAAATTATAAAAAATTAGGAACCTCATGATAATTTCAGAAAAATTTATAATCTGTTGATAAATTTTATGATTTTTTCAACAAATTTAATAAACAAATACATTATTTGGCCATTTGTCGGTGGGAAAACTAGTTTTTTTCAATGTCAGTCCTTTTAATAGGGTACTTTACGATAATTTCAGTAACATTAATAATTAGTTGATTAATTTTATGTTTTTGTTGAACAAATTTAATTTAAAAATGCATTATTCGGGCATTTTCAAACGTAAAAACTCGTTTTTTTCAAAGTCAGTACTTTAAATTAAAAAAAAAATTCTTTTTTTTTCATTTAGTACTTACAGTTGGCCAACATGAGAGGGTTTGAATGCAAGGAATGATTGAACAATACATTTAATAATTGCTGTAAATAAATTCTATAACATATGAAAATACGGGACACTCATATGTCTGAAGAAAGTTTCTCTTACAGAGTTAATAAGCTAATTCGCATACATTATGGTACTCGGCTCCACCAAGACATTATCTTATCTGACACTCCCTGAACCAAATGTTTATGACCGAAGGAACTGAATGGAGCCTCTAAAAAGTACCCGTAAAGAACCCATTGGGTCCCCATTCGGTTCCTTTTTAAAAAACTAAAAAAAACAGCAAAATCAACTTTCAAATTGTTGAAATTCGGATTCTACGTTAAAATTCACTATAGAAGGTCATGGAAGAATCGCAATACTTTTTTTTGCAACGTAAAAAGTAAAAAAAAAAAAAGACGTATAACGCCTGTTGACTGCTACACTTCAAACAGTCAACAGGCGTTGTAGATCTTATATATTTTTTAAACTTTTTACCGCAGAAAAAAAAGTATTGTAAATACTCCGTGAATTTCCAATAGAAAATTTAATATAGAATCCGAATTTCAGCAGTTTAAAAATTGATTTTGCTTTTTTTGAGTTTTTTAAAAAGGAACCGAATGGGTACCCAATGGGGTCTTTACGGGTACTTTGTAGAGGCTCCATTCGGTTCCTTCGGTCTGCGAGGGAGATCAGAAATGATTAAATTGATGATTTATTATTATTTTAATCAAATGATTAGTCACGCAAAAAAGAACTTTAGACTATAGCCTCAGTTATTTTCTTATATATCCTTCTCTCTCATTCCTCTATCTCTACATAGAGAAAATCGCTGAGGATAAGTTTAAAATTCTTTTTTCTTATTTGTCCATTAATAATTTGATTAAAATAATAATTTCTTATCAATTGAATAATTTGTTATCTTTTAATTTAAGTTTTGGCCCTTGCCCATAGCCAGAATTAACAATATTCATTTTTGTGAAGATACCATATAATATTGACTGCAAATTTTACTAAATTTACAACCAAACAAGATTTTTGTTTAAATATACATTATAATGGAATTCAGATTAATTAAATTAGAAATTGAGATATGCCTGAGATAGGACTGATTCATTGTCCTACTGAATTCAGGTTATTCGATCCGAGACGAAACATAAAAAACATCATTTTTATTTATTTTTTATTTTTGAAGGCTATATTGTGTAGTTCTTGGGTAGTATTGAAGTTAAAATTTGGCTTTTCTCTTCTCGAAAAAATTATATCGATCAATATAATTCCTCAGCGATTTTTGAATAAAAAAATTAATTTCAGAACAAAAATAAATATTATCGACTGTAATTCCAATTGAAAAATCTTCTTCGCCATCGTGATACCGTGGTCAATTAAAAGCGATCTTTCAAAAAACCAGAATAGATGGCATCTAACCAAAAATATCTTCGACGGGACTCTTTTGCTTATTTAATATCTCTGCAAAAGTTGATTTTTTCCCATAAGTAAATTTGAGCAATATTTTTAATTTTTCAAAAGGCTATTTAATTAAATACAGTGAACCCTAGAGTGAGTGCCGGTTTTGGGGCTGACCTTGGACCTAAATTCCCACAGTGATCCCAGATCTGAAACGATACGTGGTCCAATACCACAAAGGAATAATAAGGAGACCTAACTCCGTTCGCCCATTTGGCAATAGAAACATTGCCGTAAGTTATACGCACATTACAGGAAGATCTTAGATTTGAGTACGCGGGTGCGCAGTTGTCCTCTTCCTATACATGGAAAAGTGTGCGAGTGAGAAAGTTTGTCAAATTGACGTAAGTTGAGAGGTTCTGTTTGTTTGTTTTGATGCAAGTGTCAGAAATGTGTTCTAAGTCATGAGGTGTCAAGTTCCGGGTTGTGGACGAAGTTACACGCCGAAGAAGGCAAATACATTTCGGAAAGGACATTCCAAAGCCTTGAACATATTTAAACGAGCGACCTGCAACTTTAAAGTTTAAATATATCTACCTGAGTGCCTCCGGAGAATTTCTCAGAACTGCGCACCTGCGCACTCAAATCTAAGATCTTCCTGTAATGTGCGTATCTCTTACGGTAATGTTTCTATTGCCAGTTTCAGATGGCTTCCCACTAGCAGTTGGGTCTCCTTATTATTCCTTCGTGTCCAATACTATCACAGGTCTATGTTCGTCTGAATATAGTAGGAGACGATGTAAATGACTGGTTTGCGCGCGCAACCCATTTCCCCTCTTCTGAATTTGAAAACACGAAGGTGCACGATTGCCGGTCGGAACACTTCGGTGGTTCTATTTATATCTCTATCTGCTTTAAAATAAAATGAAGAGATTGGGATTTTAATTTTTTCAGATTTCGATGCTGGCGATTCTCATGATTTGAATACTTCGTGCGTCTTTTTATATGCGTATAATTCGAAAGTACGTTATTTAAAGTATAAAATATAAATTATATA
>NC_046665.1:47368464-47378206 GCF_010883055.1 Belonocnema kinseyi
TGATAATATTATAATTATGTTATATTATAATAGTCTTATTTATATCTTTATCCGCATTTGAAAGAAATTAAAGAAATCGGCGATTTTGGAATTCACCTCGTTTGGATAAAAACTCAATTATTGTTCGTCTTTCGTGTAGAAATTAAATTGTTTTGCGGAAAATTTATACTTTTTGGTTAAACATTAAATTTTTCGTTTGAAATATCAACTGGAAATATTTTTTGGTTGCAAAGTCGTTTTGTTGTAAATACAACTACATTGTTAAAAATTAAAATCAGAAATTTTGGGTGAAAAATTCGATTATTCCCTTGAAGTTGAAGTACTTAGTAAAAAAATTAATTTTTTCATTTTAAGGTTTCATATTTATAGTTGAAAATTTAACTATTTGCCTTCAAATTAACTTTTTCGTTAAAAAGTTTACTGTTTTGTAAAAAATGCATCTTTGGGCGTTAAAAGTCAACAATTTGATAGAAAGTTAAACTATTTGGTCGACTATTAAAATTTTGTTTGAAAAATCATATTTTTCGATAAAATAAAATCAACTTTTTGTAGATAATTGTAGACCTTGCGAAAGAATATTCTCAGTATTTGAAAGAAGCCGCCGAACATCGCGGTGAATATCATACTTTGCCACAACGCGTTCCATCTTTTCCAAATCCACCTAGTCACACTCCGTCACAAACTCGTTATCCATTTCAATCAGAAAATCAGCCATATTTGCTGCGCCGCTCCAATGGCGCGCACCAACTGCAGAATACAGGTTATCAGCGATATCCTTCCCAACAACGGTCCAGTACGAAGACCGCGATGATGGCTAGCGATCGCCAGCCCGAATGTGACTCGCGACATGCTATCGAAATCGAGAGTCTCCAAAATATTGGAGATGATTTAATTTCCGTCGTACCAGGACCGTGTCCCTCACATTGCCCTAATTGCTTGTTTGACACAGCGGTATCTGTCGTCGAAGGCGAGACAAAAACCGGTCATTTAAACTCATTGAGCGCTCGCCTAAGATTTGTCCCGGCGAGCGCCAGCCAGAGGTCGAACAGCACATCGGTATCCGCCAAGTTAAAAGTAGGCAACGTCTCGAAAAGAAATCAAGAACCTGCCCTGTAATAAATGTCAAATCTCCAGATTTTAAAAACAGGTCAACTAATTTTTTAATAGATACTGGATCGGATATTTCGATTATAGACGTGGAAGCGCTTGACCCGGAAATAGAGATAGATCCTATCGAAAGTGTTTTTATCACCGGAATAACGACTTCCCAAATTGAAACCTTGGGTTCCGCTAGTATTCGTATTTTGGACACGACGGTAAAAGTTCAGGTGATTAATTACGATCTGCCGGTACCTATTGCGGCCGGGGTTTTGGGGATTGATTACTTAGACGAGGAGGAATTCGAGATTTCTTTTAGACACAAAACAATAGTTACTATCAGTAATCCTATAAAGCCCATTCCATTTATATCTTTTCCGATTATTGAACAGAAAGTCATTAAACCCAAAAAGAGAGCCACAGTTCTAACAATTAAGGCCAGAAATCGCCAGGTCATACCCATTGAAGTGTTGAATTCTGACCTTAAAGATGATTATCTACCCCTACTCAATGTCAGCAAAGACGTGTTACTTGGCAATGCAGCAGTGCCGGTCAAAGACCGTACTTGTTTTGCGATGGCCATTAACACTAGCGATAAAGACGTAGAGATAGAGGTAGAACCTCAAGAATTGTTGCCTTTTGATATTTACAATTATGTAGACTCTGACGAAAATTGCATTTTCGACGAGGCTTCAAAGCCCTTACTGTCCCATCTATCGAAAACAGAGCGAGTTCGCCTTATTCTAGAGAAGATTAACATTAAAAGTTTAGATAAACCAAACCGCAAGCGAGTGATAAGGATAGTTAAGAAATTTCCGTATTTGTTTTTCCTTCCCGGAGATGAACTGCCAAGAACGCCTATGACCACCCATCGGATTCCCACCGTTGATGACATTCCGGTGACGACAAAACAATATCGACATCCGCCGGTCCACAAGGAGGTTCCAGCGTTTGATGCATCGACGCGCCAGCCGATCCGAAACCCATGAAAAACCAGTACCCGTACCAAAGAAACAGATTCCGAAAATAAGAGAAAATGTTAAGGAGTGTTCTAGCTCTGATGATTCAGGGCAAGAATATTACACACCACCGTCGAATGTTAGGAAACGACTGGTACATTTCGATGACGAGGACGAATAGCTGCCTCCTAGAGCACGCCAAGAAAACCCTACCGCGTTTCAAAAATTATTCGAAGAAAGAGTTTTAATGGATAACCCACCTCAAGAAATCTTTTCCCCACTCTTTTCACCATAACCCGTAAGAGAAGCGAAAGAACAAAAAAATTTCGAATCGTCTTCTTAACTGAGTTCCGATAGCGAATCGTCGTCAAAAAAATTAAGAGCCTTTATCTTCGGACGCGATTCAGCGATTAGAAAAGTTGAACGAGGATCCACACTTTACTCTACCGAAGACACCTGTCGTTATTTTACTCCCCGCAGGTAAAGCATCTGACTCAGAGTCAGAGGCAGAACTCGCGACTGTAAACGAGGTCAACGAGAGGGCTGGTCAAATTATGAGTCAGGTGTTGTTTACAATACCCCCGTTCCCGCGATACTGGGACTTTACGAGACCGTGCCCCCTGTAACGCAAAAATTACCCCCACTCCCGAGAGCTCCGGTCCCAGCTGAAATAATTCGAACATCGAACGATCCGAAAATCATAAAGCAGACACGAGATTCTATATTCATGGCTCGTGATAATTATCTGCATTTTATTTCTGCAGACTGCTCGCTTCACAGTCCTATTGGCTCATCTCTGACCGATTTAGGGTTTATAAATTCGGTGCAATTGCGCGGAAAGAAACCTAAAAAGGGACAAGTTATCGTCTCGCAGACAGGCAACATAAAAACATTCAGCGTAGTCTATAAAGATAAGTTTTGGATCTACCATCCGCGTCCGATATTTATATGTCGATGCAAGCCCTAAAACTTGCGATGGAACAAACTCAAACACGGTCAATTCGTGTATCAAAGGTCAATGATCGATTGGATAACCTTTCAGCGAATATTATCCGAGATACTATCCGGAAAATATTTACTGGACAGGACGTTCTGTTCACAATCTGAACTGGCGAAATTCAGACACCCCCGCCAGAACAGAGAAGGAACATTATAAAAGAATTTCACTCGAGCTTGACTGGAGGTCACAAGGGTGTCACAAAGACCTACCGTAGAATTCGCGAGCGTTTCTACTGGTCAGACATGAAAGGAGAGATCTAGGATTTCATACGCACCTGTCGAATTTGCCAGTTGCAAAAATTGGTTCGCATTAAAACCCGGCAACCCATGATCATCACTGATACGTCAACCGATGCCTTCGACAAAGTGTCCTTAGATTTAGTTGGCCCTCTTCCTGTAACGCCCAGTGGAAATAAATATGTTCTCACTATGCAAGATCAGCTCACAAAATATTGTATAGGCGTGCCGATCCCGAAAAAGCGCGCGTCTACAGTCTCCGATGCTTTTGCCCAACACCTAATTGCAAGATTCGGTTCGCCACGAGCAATTCTCACAGACTGCGGTAAAGAATTTGTAAACAATTTATTAGCGAACCTCGCGAAACTTTTCAAGGTCAAACAGATGACGACATCCGGTTATCATCCACAAAGCAACGGTAGTCTCGAACGAAGTCACCAGGCATTGACGGATTATTTGAAGCATTATATAGAAGATTATGAAGATTGGGATCGTTTGATACCATTCACAATGTTTTCATATAATACGGCAGTACACGAAGGGACCAAGTTCACACCACACGAGCTTGTGTATGGTAAGCCGGCACGCATACCTTCTCAATTCCCATCAGCCGATCAGATCGAGACTTACGGTTCTTACCTGATCGACCTTGTCACTCATATTGACGAGATACGAGCAATTGCAACCATAAATCTCCAGGAAGCCAAGGCTCGATCCAAGAAACATTATGACAAACGCCTTAACGAACAGGAATTTGCAGTGGGAGATTTGGTGGACGTGTTAAACGAGCCCAAGAATCACAAATTCGACAGTCAATATGTGGGCCCTAATGAGATCGTCGAGTTGCTCGACAAGAATAATGCGATATTATTAAGTGCACAAGGTACAAGAATTCTTAAGCACCTCGATAAACTGAAACATGCCTATTTCTCAGAGGATACAGATTTCAGTTCAGACAGCGAACCCCAAATGTGAGTGAAAGGCCTGCATGCAGATCTTTGTTCATTTTTACAGGTTTTCATTTTTGTTATTAACACATGTTTTTTTTTGGTCGTGCACAGCTCACGATAATCTAACGGTTTATAGCATTATAAAGTACTTTTGTATTTAATTTTTTGTCAGTATTCTCAAGTTAAGGTATTATAATTAATCACAAACAGTATGTACGAAAGTAAATTACACATAGTCCTGAACTGATTTCTTCTCTGTTAATAACCGACACACCAGAATATCCTACTTGGTTATAGCGTAACTTATTAATCACAAAAAAATGGGCTCTACGAAAATAGGAAAATTCACGGAATTTTCCTTGAAGCAGATCAAGCATTTGCAAGTTTATAAATGCCGAGACCTTTCTGCATTCTAAGAGTTATAGGTTAAGTATATTAGAGTTATTTAATTAGTTAGTCATTATACTTTTATCTTGAATTCAATTAGTATATCCAAATATATTAGGAACGCATTATTATTATTATTATTATCTATTTGATCCTACGTTATGTATAGTACACCTCAAATATGTTATATTGTTGATCTGTTACTTCCTATATATTAACCGAAAAATTCACTTACGCATACGCAGCCAATTCATTCTCATTGTTAACCGTTTTTTTGTTTAGTTTAGTTTTATTTTTAGTTTAGTCCAGAATTATGTTTTTATTAACACCACACAATGATTATACACTAGCTCTCAATTCATCTAACGCACCTAATAAATTTATGAAACTAAGATAGTTATCATTGAATTTTTCAATCGTCCCTAATCAACCTCTGCACATATTGTTAGCGAGATGCACAAACTGACATAGCGAGCCGAGCGGTGCTATCACTCATACTTTCACCTCAAGGATTCATTTTAACTAAGGAAATAGAGAAGAAACACTCATGCATACGGATGTTCAAATCTCTCGATAACAAGGACGTATTTTCTTCTCCCGCCTCGTATGTGTCAGTCCCTGCCAAGCTCGCCGGTAACGAAACATCATCTACAAACGATGTTCCTTCTAAGTATGGGGGACTGTAACGCCCAGGATTTTCTTGAGATTTCGTAAACCCCATTATATTTTAAATTTTTTTTCTTAACCCAAAATGCAGAAAGTAATTTTAGACCTCGTTAAATAACATAGTACACATATTATTTCGTAAGCTACAGCCTTTTTGGTTTAGGAAATACATGTTTTACTTAAGGATAGATGTCTAGTCGTTTAGGTACCTAAAACTTTCAATGTTATTTTAAATTTCATTTATACTGTACGCAACTTGCGAACTAATGCGGACCCCGAGTCGACCTCGAGTTCCTTCCATTCGGATCCATTCTTTCAATTTTCTCTCAAAATCCCGAAAATCCTTCAGAAAGCACGCACAGCAAATATCTCAAACAATAAAATTTATAACTTAATTCAGAGAGTGGGTCCCATTTTCTGGAAAACATCTGGCTGCCATACCCTGAGTCTACAATGAAGCCACAGGATTCTTTCTCCAACAGCCTCGGGTGCAATTTAGCCATAATCAAGAGAAGGTCATGAATAGTCCTCAGGCAGCCGATGTACAAGGCTTTTATTACCCACTCTTAAACTCAAAATAATCTAAAGGGCCCAGCGGCCCCGTATTTTTCCGTGACGTCATTCTAATATCCCCGCTCTGACTCAAATTTTCCTTCCTCCTTCCTATTTCCCGATTTCCGATTGGAGGAAAGAGTTCGAGTAGAGCAGCTCGGGAACGACCCCCAGCGTCTCGGAGGTTCAGGTTTGCCTATTTTTCCAAGTTTTTCTCCAGTTTCTTCTCCGCTCTCGTGTACGCCGCAGTCTCCTTTTTGTTGGAGTTTTCTCTGCCTTGGAAGCCGCGTTACAATTTTATCTATTGCTCATTTATTTTTCTCCTCAATACTGAACAAAGTAAAAGAAGACTCGGCCGGCTACGAGCTAAAAGTCCCACGTCTCCAACTATCGCGGTATCGGTTTAAATAAATGATTAATATCGGCAGTTGTTCCGTGTGCGCGTTTCGTGAGAGGATTCGCGTGTTCCAAGGACAGAGATCGGCGTCGCGGGATCGCGAGTGAGACACCCAATTTTAATTGTGTTTTGCCCGAGTAGATTCGGTAATTTTTAAATTACCCTCAGTTTTATATTTAATGAGTCGTGATTAATCTTAAATTCATTTAACATCTTGTTAGTATATTGTGATTTTTTGTGATTTCGTGTTCACCTAGACGTCCTCGAAAACATCGATCCTGATATGTAAGTCCTCCCTCATTTTGGGGTTAATTCTGTTCATCATTCGAATAAATTTATCTGAATTGTATTTCCATCTTAAATTTGGGTTTTATTTATTAACAATACCATCTCTCTTTTTCATGTAATTTTTATAGTTTGTTTATCAAGTCGAAGGCAGGTCGGGACCTCCCTTAATACACCGAGCTATCCCACGTATTCTCACTCGTTTAGCCGCTCAGAAGAGTGAAATCAAAGATATTTTCAGTCTTGAAATCTTGAAGTTTATTTCTTATTCAAACACAATTATTTCTCTGTCACGGGCATTTCCTTGCTGCCACGGATTGAACGTAACATGATTAAAAATTAATTGTTTTTATCTGAAAATTGAACTATTCCATTTTTGGTTCAAACTTTGTCCTGTACATTGTATTAGTTAAAACACCAATTATTTGATAGAAAATTAATTAAATTTTTTAAAAAGTAAATTTTTGGGTTGAAAATTGATATATTTTGTTAATTAGATTTTTTTCCTAAAATTAAAAAAACTGCAAAATAAGAAAATTTCCTTAAAATCGTCCGGATCCTTTTCTTTTTTATTTTGAGTCACGCCTACCCCGAAAGGGAAATGGCTTAATGGTGTAATAATAATAATAATAATAAAAATGTTTTCAAATACTAACTTAAAATTTATTTGTCAAAATAAAAAATCATTTTCAATGTTCTTAGCAATCACAACAATTTTTGTTATTCTTTTTAAATATTGTACAATTCTCAAAAAGCTTAATTTTTTTTTTAAATCTGCAAAAGTCTAAATCGTGTTTCAAATTATTTAAAATAATTTCAAGTTTGAAATTCATTCTGAATCTTTTATTAAATTAAAATTGTAGCGTTTAAACTTAAAATTTAGCTCATTACAAATTTAACAATTCAAGGCTTTCTATTTCGAACAATTCTGTTCAAATTTGTATAGTTTTTAACAGTTGTTTATAATGGATTGTTTTAAATGAACGGTCAAATATTGCTGATAATTAACGAAATTTTCTTTTTTTAATTAAAAAATTTCAAATTGAATGGGTTAAAAATAACATTTTTTAGACTGAAATAATATTGGAAGTCATAATTGAAAATAATTTTATAAACTAATATCTATTAATTCTTTAATTTTTAACGGATTCAGAATCATCTTGTAAAATCAATTATTTTTCAATTCTTAATACCCTGAATAAAATTTAATACATTTTATTTTAAAATTCATTCAATTAAAAAAAATGATAATCGAAAACAAATAAATTAATTTTCTATCAAATAATTGGTGTTTTAACTAATACAATGTACAGGATAAAGTTTCAACCAAAAATGGAATGGTTCAATTTCCAGATAAAAACTGTGATAAAAAATTGAATTGAATAAGAAAAAAAATGAATTTTCAACAAAATTGTTAAATTTTCAAGGGAAAAGGTGAATTTTCGACCGCGAAGATTGATGTTCTATAAAAAAAAAACTATTTTCCAATTTAACCAATATATACGATTAATTTGTAATCAATCCTATAATAGTTACATTTTCAGATAAAGATAAATAATTTTAACCGAAATAATTAATTTTCAACAAAGCTGTTAAATTGTCAACCAATCAGATGAATTTTCGAACAAGAAAATTAATGATCTACAAAGAAGACACATTTTAAACTAAAAACATCAATTTTTAAACGAAATTGTTTCATTTTAAAGTCAAAAAGACGAAATATCTACAAAAATTGAATTTTTTAAGTGAAAAATATGAATTTTCAATCAAAGAGTTAAACTTTCAACCAAATAGTTAAATTTTCAACCATAATTAAAAAATCTTGTTGAAAAAAACGTATTTTTCTTACAAAGTAGTTCAACTTTTAGTGAAATAATCGACTCATAAACCCAAGAACATGTACAGTAGATATTTCAACCAAAAAGATTCAATTTCTACCAAACAAGGTCAATTTTCAACAAAATACATCAACTTTCAACGAAATTATTTAATTTAAAAGTCAAAAAGAGTATTATCTACAAAAAAGCTGAATTTTTAACTCAGTTTAAAGGCAAATAGTTGCATTTTCAACTATAATTATATTTATGGATGAATGTCAGTTTCAAAAATGTATTTTCAACGAGAGCGATAAACCTTCAAATGTAAATAATAAAAATTTTAACAAAGTAGTTGAAGTTTTTATAGCAATTGAGTTTTTATCCAAACGAGATGAATTCCAAAATCGCCAATTAATTTCTTTCAAATGTGGATCAAGGTATAAGCAAAGTAATGGGCCAAGTATGGGGTATAGGAAAGAGAAGGTTCAAGAACGATTGGAGAATGAGGGTCTAGTTGTTTGATGCGTTGGTGTGGACGGTGTTGTGTTATGGTGTGGAGATCTGGGGATGGAAGGAACATAGGAAAGTAGAGAGTATGCAGGAGCGATTCCTGAGGTGCGTAATGGGGGTTAGCTGGAGTTGGCCTGGATATATTTTAAAAGAAGAGTTAGGAAGAGAAAATATGGTTACTAGACAAATTAAGAGAGCATGGAGGTTTGAAGAGAACCTAAAAAGGGGAGAGGGAAGTAAAATTGCACAAGCATGTTTCGGTGAAATTCGGAACAATGAAGCGAGAGGTAATGTGGGAAATTCAAAATGGGAGGTAGAAAGGAGAAAAGTGAGAAGGGTGTGTAATATTCGAGAAGGGGTTATGGAGTGGCAGGACATAGAGTTAGAGCTACTGCTTAAACAAGGAGAAGAGAGGTGGACAAAGATTATAGATTCGAGGTACAGTAGATGGTATATGATGGTCAAAGGGTTGATGGAACCAGAATATCTGCAAAAAAATAAAAAAGGAAGAAAAATGGAGTAGGGTTGTACGGTTCAGAATGGGAGAAGGAGTGAGAGCATGCAGATATTGGATGAATGAAGAGGAGAATTTATGCAGAGTATGTGAATACGAAATGGAGTTATGGGCACATGTATTAGAGAGATGTACAGGAGAGGAAGAGGGACAGTTGAGTGTGGATGAGTGTGTAAGATGGATCTTGGATGGTAGTGGACAGGGAGTGATGTGGATGAAGAAATTGGATGAAGTAAGGGAAAGCAAGGGAGTAGGGCAGTAGTAGTAGTAGTTAATTTAGACTAAGGATGGAGTTGTAAATAAATGTACAGGGAGCGGTGGCTCTCAAACCCGTAAAAGGGAGAGATTAAATACATACATACATAATTATA
>NC_046665.1:47378306-47380317 GCF_010883055.1 Belonocnema kinseyi
AATTTATATAATATACGCATATAAAGAGACGCGCGAAGTATTCAAATCATGAGAATCGCTAGCATCGAAATCTGGAAAAATTAAAATCCCAATCTCTTCATTTTTTTTCAAAGCAGATAGAGGCATAAATAGAACCGCTGAAGTGTTCCGATCGGCAATCGTGCACTTTCGAGTTTTCAAATTCAGAAGAGGAGAAATGGTTTGCGCGCACAACTCAGTCATTTACATCATCTCCTACTACATTCACACGGGCATAGACCTGTGATAGGATTGGAGCACGTCTCATTTCTGATCTGGGATTGTCTGGGATCACTGAATCCCCAGGCAAAGGTATACCAGGCTCGGTAATCTGTAGAAAATCATTGGCGATATTCAGCGCACTCTGCGATGGGCAAGAGAACATCGCCAAGCGTCCATGTGTTGGTGCATGTATATATATAATTAACCAAAAAAGAAGAATAAAGACAAACTGAAGAAAATAAGAAACGCAACATGAGAAATAAAAGATAATTAGGATTCTATTTCTCATTTTGTTTGCCTCATTAACTTCATTTTGCCCTTATTTTTATGAAAAGAAATAATTGCATCACGATTGAAGAAGTACATTGGAATTTTTATTTTATAATGAGCAACTTTGATTTACAGTTTACAAATTCTTCTTGACATATTATTTTGAAAACTGTTAACATATTGAACGTCATGTTGGGAACTTATGAAATATCACTTGCTTCTCATTAATTTTTTTGAGCCCGAAACCACATACTGAACACGTTTTTCAATAAATTTTAAATAATTGTTTAACTGTCACCAGTGCACCATGCAGCAGACGACAACAAACAATTTACTTTGCGCGCACGCGCATGGCCCTCGGCGTTTCGCGCCAGCGCCATCTGCGATGGGCAGGAGAACTAATTTGAATCCCCTCCCTGCCTCTCAACCCCTCGCACCATAGTTCTCAAAATTTGCCATTTTCCCTTATTAAGTTGACCGAGCCTGGGTATACTTCGAATGCATGGACATAGGAAACACGGGACTAGGTATGCCATCCTAACTTGGGCGAGCGGGGTTGAATCCACGGGAGGGGGGAGCATTCCATGAGTGGGGAGAGCCGCCATCTTACGATGTGCTATTTGATTATGCGCACGAGCATTTTTGCCGACAAACTGTGCATGAAAATATAAACATGTGGGCGTTGCCATATTTGTCGCGGGACATCAGAAGGTGGCGGACCTCCTCTCTCATTGCATCACCCCCGCAATGGCATGCCTAGTCCCTTGTTTCCTATGCCCATGTTCGAATGTAAACAGTCAAGTGCGAGTGAGCGCCCCCCCTCCACAGCTCCTCTCTCCAATTCCCGCTGAGTCGGGTCAAATCTCGGAAAAACAAACTCTGGGGGCCCTATCTCGCGGGTTCACTGTAATAAAAATGTTCCTAAAAAGACTAATATTGAAATCGTATCAAAAACGACTGTCGTTTTTATTATCTAATCGAACAGCTTTGAAAAAATAGAAAATAATATCCATTAATACTTCAGACTAAAGATATTCGTACAGCTAGCTGTACACAATCTTACGAATTCATGGGGAAGAAACTTTGACCAGTCATGCCACTATCTGTAATTACTCCGAAGAAATAGACCTACGACGGTAGCTCAATAAGTCCTTAGAATGAAGTATAAAAACAATTTTTTTTTATTTTTCAACATAATCTCCTTGGAGCTCTATACACTTGGTCAATCGCTTTTCAAGTTTTTTTAATCCTTCAGAAAAGTGCGTTTTCGGAAGTTCCTCAAAATAAGCACTTACAGAGGTAATGACGTCTTCGTTGTCTGGAAATCTCTGTCCACCGAGCCATTTTTTCAAGTTTGGAAATAAGAAAAAGTCACTGCGGGCTAAATCTGGTGAATACGCTTGGTGTTCGACCAATTCGAATTTTAGTTCTTCAATTTTAGCCATTGAAACGAAGCATGTGTGAACTCGGGCGTTGTCGTGATGAAAGAGAATTTTTTTTC
>NC_046665.1:47380417-47389672 GCF_010883055.1 Belonocnema kinseyi
TCACTTATTGATGTACGACCACGCTTAAATTCATTTACCCAGTTATAAACCGTTGCTAAGGCAGGGGCAGGTGTGCCATGAACTGAGTCCAATTCATTTTTTTATCTCATATGGAGTTAAACCCTTTAAATGAAAATGTTTGATTATCGCTCTGAACTCGTTTTTTTTTCATTTTTCTTAACGAACAATTTTTTTTTCAATTGGTTATAAAAACACGTAAACTCAGAAGATGTGGAGTGTGACTGCACCATATATCTAGTCGGGAGTAGTGCTGACTGAAAACAGATGATTTGGAGCGATTCGCGCGCCATTTTGGTCATTCTAAGGACTTATTGAACTACCCTCGTAATACGAAAAAAATCGCTGTTTAATTTTTTACACTAATCGATAGTTCCGTATTTGCTTTTTAATAATAATAAAATATTATTCCTAGACACCCAAGTAGCACGGAATGTTCGTAATATGGTATCTATATCATAAATTAACATTAATTTTGACCTGGCACTTACGGGTTATCGGATATCCATTGATAATAATAATAACGATAATTCATGCCCTGAATGTTCTTGGAGCGGTCCACTGGGACGTTCCCAAGTGGCGGACATTTTACACGCTCAGGGAACGTTCCCGGAATGTTCCATGCTACTAGGGCATTAATTCATTATTTTAGTTCCCTTTCTTCACGGCCAGTCAATTATTGTATATACTGTGAGGTCAGGTCAACCGTACGACTGAATAGACAGTTCAAATACTTCATGGTTGAACGTAGCTTTCTTTACGAAGACATCACGGAGTAATAATAAGGAGACCGATCATGCTGTTCAAAGTGTCTCAAGTTTTGACTGCGTAACTGTACATTTATTGCCAGAATTAGGCGTTTAAACCCAATGCTCCAAGGAAGGGGACATGCGCACTGTGATTTGCTATCTCCTTTTCCCTCGCAAGAAGTGTGCGAGTGAGTGCCGTGTTGAATGACAACTAAATGCTGAGGTTATGTTCCTGTAAGTATTGTCAATTGAGTTTGCCAATATACGTGCTTATTTATTTCTGTGGTTTTGTACAGAATTAAGTTGACAAATTGTGACCTGAAAAGTATGGGTAAGTAATACAGATTTAATTGTAATCATTAAATAAAAATTTAATTGTAATTATTAAAGATATAACAAGTGTAATTGGCTTTCGTCACTTCGCACACGGAGCTACAATCTACCTTAGGTGTGGTATAATATACCAGGTTTGGGGTCTGCGATAAGTATCTTACGATCACTGACCCGTATCCGCCATTTTTATAGTGCAAGCCTCGTGCTCCATCTTTCGCGTGGAGTTTGCCCTGTTTTGTCCCTTTAACTGGCATACCGTTTTTTTAGCATTGCTGAGGCATGGCCTACAGCAATGAGAATCACAGAGAAAAGGGGGGAGGGCCTGTAGAGTCAACAAATCCCCTGTTCGAAAATCTGACCAAAGATGTTAAAAAAGGCGCAAACTCTCTAATGTTCCTTAAGAACAAGGATGATAATGATTTTCACCCCGTAGAGTCTAAGAAGCGTAAAAGACAGAAGCAGAAAAAACAGTGAATCGGTAATAGCGACACAATCTCAAACGCAGATTCTGAGGAATCCAGAAATTCCGTTGAGTCCGATAATCTAGCGGCCAATCTCTCATTTGCAGACGCGGACGATAACGTAGAATTTATGGATCTATCGAATAACAGGTCACAAACCGAAATCATCCCAGAGACGCAGATTTCTCACCCTCCCTCCGGGAAATCGTTAGTGGAACTAAGTCAGTCTGATAATCGCGGTCAGAGCAAGACGTCTGCCCAATCTGCGGATAATACCCAAAACCGCTCAAATCCACGACCCCATCCCCATGCCCAACATGCTCGTTCTCTTCGCTATAGTGATTTCGAAAAGGAAGAATACCCTATTATAGTCCAACGTAACCCTAATTTTGAGCAGGCTAAAAAAGATCTTGCTGCAGGCACTTACGGTCCTCTGCTTGAGAAGCACTTTTTAGGCCTAATCAACGATGTCCGTAGCAGCGGCTTCGGCAGACTGAGAGTCATGGCAAAAACCGCACAAGCACCAAATGTGCTTTCGGCAGAAATCCCCCCAAAAATAGAAGGGCTTATTACCCTTGTCCCCTCTAGCTTTGTGACGTGCCAGGGTGTAATCCGTGGCGTATCTCATGAATTTTTGGAAACAGAAATAATTGAGAATCTTGAGGTGCTTGGCCCTCTGAGCGACAAGGCCAAGGTCATTGGAGCGCTTCGGCTTAACCGAAAAACCATAGATCTTGCCACACAGAAAACTAAAATAACCCCTTCAAAATCGATTTTGATTACTTTCGCGGGCACAGCCCTCCCAGAAATAACCTAAATTTACGTAGCCTCCTTTCCAGTTTGCGTTCCAACCCGGAACGTAAAATGTCCGTCAAATGTCTTTGATTTGGACACATTAGCATACACTGTCGATCTAGTGCGCGATGTAGGCGTTGCGCATCCGCGGAGGTTCACACTGAAATTAGGCCATGTCCTAACGCGAATGGCACCTCAAAATGCGCGAACTGATTACGATTCTTCATCCCCTGCACAAGCTACCTCTTCTCCAGTATTTAGCTTCTCAATGTTCCCAGTACTTAATGACGCCCCCACCCCTCCTTTTCAGGCCCCCTTTTACAGCCTTAACAACCACATTACTCACAAACTCTGACAACCCCTAAGACTCCACAGATACCAAAACCCCCTTCACAACCTAGATGGAAACTTGCAGAAGCTCATCCAAAACCCATGCAGGCCCCCACGGGTGGGCATTCTCATGAATCATCGCGAAGAGGATCCAACAAATACAAATGCATGTCCTATGAGCCCCTCCCTATCCCCTCCTCCATACCCTGCCTCCAACCCCTTCAACTCTCCCTCCCCTACTGACCCCGCCCATACCACGGGTGAAACTCAACCAGATCACCAATCATCAGTGTAACCCTGTCTTCTCTGATGAACTTAGTGGAACTTTTAGTCTCGGGTCACCTCAAAACAGAGGAAAGTCAAAATATTCTAAATAAAGTGTTGTACTGTGTGAACCTTTTTACTAAATCCTTAATCGCTATTGATGGCTCAGCTTAATAGGTTGAGAATCACCCAATGGAATTGCCGGGGAGCCTTGAATAAACAAGGCGACCTATTAAATATTCGTGGCGAATTCGATATTCTACTTTTGTCTGAAACATTTTTAAAACCAACTTCAAATTTTAAAATCAAAGATTTCAATATCATCAGAGCAGACAGGTCATGTAATACCGGGGTGGCTTGGCCATTGCCATAAGAAGGGGAATTACATTCTCTAAAGTCACTTCCATCATTTATATTGAAAATAGCCTGAAGACTCTAGCAATTTCAATTAGCACTTCCCTAGGCGAACTCTTGATCGTTTCCCTATACAGAGTGCCCGCCTCTGATAATTTTATATCATCCGAGACGTGGACTAAATATTTAATTCAATTCGAAATCTTAACTTTAGCTCATTGTTTATTGCTGGAGACTTTAACTGCCACAACTCATTATGGGGAAGTTCGCATAACTTCAAAAATGGTTTGGAACTATGTTCTGCCCTTGATAATACGAATCTTATTTCCCTTAACACAGGTAAACCCACCTATCGCACTAGACCAGACATCCCCTCAAGACGTCCCAAAAATTTAACTCACTCTAAAAATAAAAAATTTGTCATTGCTAAGACTAGACGCACATTAAACGCGGTTCGTAGAAACAATTTTAGGGAATTCTGTGAGACCCTAGATAGGACAACACCGATCTCAAGAGTTTGACGAGTCGTTTAGTGTTTTAAGAACAAATACATACAACCGGCGAATGCATCTTGTTCATGGGATATTGAGATGATCCAAAAACTCCTTTCACTGGCTGAAGAAATGCTTCCACCAAAGGTCTTCTTCGACTCCTTCCCTGCAAACTTTCAGAAGAACGAGTTCCTAGAGGCCCCTTTCGCGGAAGCTAAACTTTCTATTGCCTTAACTTCAGTAAAAACTAAATCCTCTCCTGGCTTAGACAAAATTGACAATAATATTTTGCTTCAGCTTCCTGATGAGGTGAAAACAACTCTCCTTGCATTTTATAATGAAATTTACATATCTGGTTTCTTCCTAGACTCTTGGAATAACCTTTTAATTTTTTTGTCCCTAAATCATCACCAGGAAAATTCCGTCCAATTGCTTTAGCTTCATGTTTGCTTAAATTGATGGAAAGGCTCATCTAAAACAGACTCTCGTGGTACGTGGAGCATAATAATATTCTTTCCCCTACTCAATTTAGTTTTAGAAAGAGAAGATCCTGTGCTGATAACCTCGCTATTTTATCATCCGAGATTTTTTCGGGTTTTGCAAATGGTGAAGTTGTGGCTGGTCTGTTTCTGGATCTGAAAGGTGCATTCCCCAGTGTCATTCCCCCAATTCTAACTGAAGATCTCAAAGAAATTGCTGTTCCCCAAAAAATGGCTAGATTTATCTACATGCTACCTCTTGCAAACACATTTATTAGAAAATTATCGGGGAACTAATGGGCCGTAGACACAGTACATTCGGACTCGCTCAGAGTTGTATTCTAAGTCTAATGAGAGTATAAGTCCGATAACTTGCCGTCCGATAAGTGTAGACTCCCCTTAAAACGTCACCACACGAACGGCACGTACACTAATTGTGGTTCACCCACTACGTGTGCTATTTTGCTCATGATTTGCGCCCATGATTTACGCATGCGCGCGCTTAATATCGTGCCACTAGAGGGGACATCCGATAAGTCCGCAATTCCTGGAATTTTCCGCCTCTACAGCCATGAAGTTGGAAAGTTATCGGACTTGTACTGTAGCCATTGTCGTTCTGTCCAGAAAAAATCAAACTGGTCTTTTTCAACAGGCAGAACCTAGATACATCTGACCCATCATATGTCTTATCATTAAACAACATTATGATTTTCCCCTCGATTCACGTCAGATTTCTCGGAATTATTCTAGACATTAGGTTATCATTCAAATATCATTTCCTTTATTTATGCGATAAGATAAGAAAAATTTTAAACATCTTTAAAGTATTGAGAGGTATATGGTGGGGTGTAGACCCAAACGTCCTTAGGATGATTTATGTCTCCCTCATAAGAAGCAGTCTGGAATATGAATCTCATGTTTTTAACTTCGCGTCTCACAAATATTTTGATCAAATAGAAAAAATCCACAACCAAACATTAAGACTAGCCTATCCATCAAATTACTAAATCTAATAATAAAATAACTCTAATATATATCTTAAATTTATATTTTTGAACATATTTTCGGTGAGCTCACCCATGAAAAAAATCGTTCCGACGCCCCTAGTTCTCCTTCTAAGCTAAAAAAGTATATTATTAAAAACTTCCAGATATGCTACTCTCTCTTTCGGATCAGATTCTTAGAAAAAACGTTCATATCATCAATCAATTCGTCCTTCTGAATGCGTTTGAAAAAGTAAAAAATTTAAAACGTCAGATTCGTAGATTAGACATGCATCAAAATCTTTTGAAAAATCTTGATATCTTTTAAAGATTTTTAATATACTTTGGAGTTTTTTTTTAACAACCTTGCTATAGTTATTAAAATTCTTTGAAATTCCTTTAGTTTATAAAAATGAATTAAAAATTCAGTGAAATCTTTTTAAACATCCTCAAATATTTAAAATCCTTTAAAATATTTTGAAATCTCTTGAAAATTCCTTGAAAATTTAAGAATACCCTAAAACATTTTAAATCTTTAATAATATCATACTACATTATTGAAATCAATTAAAAATTCCTTACAATCTATTAAAATATCATAGAATATAATAAATATTTCAAAATATCATATTAAATCGCCGTAATCAGTTGAAAATTCCTTGGAAAATTTTAAAGTACTCTCAAATATTGCAATACCTTCCAAATATTTTGAGATACCTTGACCTTTTCTTTAAAAGATTTTTAAACTACTTCTTTAAAATTCTTTGAAATTCCTTAAAATTAGAAAAATAGGATGAAAATTCCTTGACATCTTTTAAAGTATCCTCAAATATTTAAAATGCTTAAAAATCTGTAGAAATCCCTTGAAACTTTTTAAAGCTCTTGAAAATTCTATGAAATTTTAAAAATACCCTGAAATATTTCAAAATCCCTTAAAATCTCATATTAAAATACTATAATCAATTAAGAATTCTTTGGAACCTTTTTAAATACTCTTAAGTATTTCGAAACCTTCAAAATCTTTTCAAGCACCTAGACACCTTTCAAAGATTTCTAAAGTACTTTGGAATTTTTTTAAATAACTCTGCTAAAATTCTTTGAAATTCCTTGAAATTATAAAAATAAATTGAAAATTACTTGACATCTTTTAAAACATTCACAAATATTTAAAATCCTTAAAAATCTTTTGAAATTTCTTGAAATTTTTTTAAGCTCATGAACATTCCTTGAAAATTTGAAAATTCCCTGAAATATTTCAAATCCATCAAAATATCATATTAAATTACTGTAAGCAATGAAAATTCCCTGGAATCTTTAAAATTCTCGCAAAATTTTCAAATCCTTCAAAATATTTTGAAATGCCTAGGACTCTTTTTTAGGATTTCTAAATTACTTTGGAATTTTTAAAAATTAGCCTACTAAAAATTTCTTCATTCTTTGAAATTTCTGTAAATTATAAAAATAAATTGAAAATTCGTTGACATATTTTAAAACGTCCTCAAGTATTAAAAATTTTTGAAAATCTTTTGCAATCTCTTGAAATTTTGTAAAGCTTCAGATCGAAATTTAAAAAAGAGAAATGTTTCAAAACGTTAAATATTGAAATGTTTGTAGATTAGAGTTTTGAAAATGAAATCAATAAAAATTCCTAACTTTCGAAATTTTATTTTCAAACATTTTCAACTATGAAATATGAATAATTTTCAACTAGATGGGATTCAAGTCTTCAAATTTAGAATTGCAAACTTGGAAGTTTATTTATAAAAATGTAATAATCATAAATAAATAATATACTTTCAAAATTGAAATGTATGTTTTTAAATTGGACAATCTCTAAATGAAATTATTTCAGACTGAAATTTAAAAAACAGAAAAATTTTTTAATCATTAAAAATTTAACTGTTTGTAGATTAGTTAAAATATTAAATTAAAGTTTTAATATAAATTACTCGAGTTAAAGTTTAACTATTTCTAAAACGATTTTTGTGTATAATTATAAAATTATATGTATATTTTTTCAGGGTATTTTTAAATTTTCAAAGAATTTTCAAGAGATTTCAGGAGCTTTTAAAGGATTTGATATATTTTAGGATATTTTAATAGATTTAAAGGAATTTTGAAATGATTTTAATAATTTAGTATGAGATTTTACAGGATTTGGAATATTTCATGGTTTTTTTTTTAATTTCAAGATATTTCCAAGAGCTTTAAAAGATTTCATTAGATTTCAAAAGATTTGTAAGGATTTTATATATTTGAGGAAGTTTTAGAAGATGCCAAGGAATTTTCAATTGATTACAGCAATTTAATATGAGATTTTAAAGGATAAGAAATATTTCAGGGTATTTTTAAAATTTTAAGGAATTTTCAAGAGCTTTAAAAAACTTTCAAGAGATTTCTACAGATTTCTAAGCATTTTAAATATTTGAGGATGTTTTAAAGGATGTCAAGGAATATTCATCCTATTTTTCTAATTTTAAGGAATTGCAAAGAATTTTAAAGAAGTAGTTTAACAATCTTAAAAAAAAGGTCAAGGTATCTCAAAATATTTGGAAGGTATTGCAATATTTAAAAGTATTATAAAATATTCCAAGGAATTTTCAATTGATTACGGTGATTTAATATGAGATTTTGAAAGATTTAATATATTTTATGATATTTTAATAGAATGCAAGGAATTTTTAATTGATTTCAATAATGTAGTATGATATTGTAAAAGATTTGAAATATTTTATGGAATTTTTAAATTTTCAAAGAATTTTCAAGAGATTTCAAAATATTTTAAAGGATTTTGAACATTTGAGGATGTTTAAAAAGATTTCACTGAATTTTTAATTCATTTTTATAAATCAAAGGAATTTCAAATAAAATTTAATAATTATAGCAAGGTTGTTTAAAAAAACTCCAAAGTGTATTAAAAATCTTTAAAAGATGTCAAGACTTTTCAAAAGATTTTGAAGCTTTCGAAATATTTGAGAGTATCTTAAAAGGTTCCAAGGAATTTTCAATTGATTACAGTAATTTTATATGAGATTATAAAGGATTTGATACATCTTAGGATACTTTACTAGATTCTAAGGAATTTTCAATTGATTTCAATAATTTAGTATGAGATTTTAAAGGATTTAAAATATTTTAGGGTATTTTTAAAATTGCAAGGGGTCTTCAAGAGCTTTGCAAAATTTCAAGAGATTTTAAAATTTGCTTTCTGAAAATGTAACTATTTTATAGATTTTTTTTTTTGGTTTTTTTTTTAAATTAATTTCTTTTAACTACCAGAAAATTATACTTAGTGGAAAATAAATTTCTTTTGTGCAAAGTTCATGTATTTTATTAAAAAGGCCTTTTTTCTTATACAATTCAGCCTTTTGGATAAAAATTTAAATATTTTGTTTAAAACAAATTTAACAAATTTTTGCAGAAAGCTAATTATTTTAGGTTGAAAATTTAACTATTTCTATTAAAAGTTAGTCAACTATTAATTAAAATTAATGTTATATTTTATAATTATAATATTAACATTAATAATATGTATAATCAGAGAGAAATAGAGTCACAATGCATTAGAAATATCAGTTGATAGAAACATGGCGCCCCCTGCTCGCCCGTATACCCGTGATGGCCATTTGATTGATATATATATATCGGTTTTAAATCCACGAGCATTCTACGAGTGATTCCAGGACTCGGTCGGTGTGCAAAGCAACTGCACCACCGACAATGACCGACATGAGGTAAATGAAAGTGGCCATCAATCCTTAACACGTGTGCGTCGCGTCGAAGATATTATGGCCATCGTAGGTATATCGCACGCACACAACCTGATATCGGCTTTAAAGTTTAACTCAGGCAGATTTAGAATTAAGATTGCTGGTATTTTACTGTTCGATCCCGAACATAGAGATATTACAGATAGAGCAGGCGTGCCTACAGGTGGCGGCGTGCTGCGAATAAAAAGAGAAAGAGAATGATTTATGTATTTCTATCCCTCTCTTTCG
>NC_046665.1:47389772-47392329 GCF_010883055.1 Belonocnema kinseyi
AATACGCCAATTAGCACAAATGGTAAGTCCCGACAGTGCCTACAAGTGTGCCTACTGGCCGCTAAATGGCAATACCGGTTTCATATGTATACACCTGGTATACGTGGCAGAGAGGGGTTCATTCTTCACGTTAAAGGTTGGATCCCAAAAATCGTAGTATGTATTTTCGAGGAGCCAAAAAATCAAAGAGTCTATTGACATTGTAAAATTCAAAAAGAAATTATTTGTTGAGAAAGTCGTATGTACGTTATAGAGAGGGGTTAATTTTTTATCTTAAGGGTTGAAGCCCAAAGATAGTAGACGGTATTTTCGGAAAGCCTAAATATCAAAAACTGTATTCCTGTTGTAAAACTCTGGAAACAGTTATTTTTTGAGAAATTCGTATGTCCGTGGTAGAGAGGGGTTGATTTTCGACGTTAAAGGTTGAAGCCCAAAAATCGTGACGTGTATTTTCGAGGAGCCCAAAAATCAGAGACTGTACTTCCTTTGAAAAATTCTAGAAAAATTTATTTGCAGAGAAAGTTGTATTTACGTAGAAGAGAGGGATTGATTTTTGACGTTAAGGGTTGAAGCCCAAAAATCATATCGGGTATTTTCGAGGTGCCCAAAAATCAGAGACTGTATTTCCATTGAAAAATTCCAGAAAAATTCATTTTTTGACAAAGTAGTATCTACGTGGGTTGATTTTTGACGTTAAGGGTTGAAGCCCAAAAATCGTAGCGTGTATTTTCGAAGAGCCCAAAAATCAGAGACTTTATTCAAGCTCTAAAATGTAATAAAAGTTATTTTTTGACGATTTCATATCTGTGTGTAACAATGGGGTTAATTTTTTACTTTAAGGGTTGGAGCCCAAAAATCGAAGTGGGTATTTTCTGGGAGCCCAAAAAAGCCCAAAAATATCCCGCTAATAAATAACTGAAAATTTTCAATTTTTTGAAGGGGGTTGATTTTGGAAGTTAAGGGTTGGTTTGGGGAAATTTTTTTTTGCGGTTTTTAAGAGCCCAAAAAAAGCCCAAAATTCTGGTGCAATTAAATTTTTATTATTTAGTGATTTAAAGAAGTGGAGGTGCTGGGTTAATGTAAGCTGGCACCTCCACAAGAAAATTGATTTTTTGAAAAAAGTAAAGGAGCCCAAAAATTTTTATTGCAGCCCAAAAAATCCCAAAAATAGCCCAAAATTCTGAGCTATGAAAGATTCAAAAATTTTCGAGGAGCCCAAAAAACAGAGACTCTATTACCATTCAAAAATTCTAGAAAAATTGATTTTTTGACAAAGTAGTATCTACGTGAGTTGATTTTTGACGTTAAGGGTTGAAGCCCAAAAATCGTAGAGGGTATTTCCGAGGAGTCCAAAAATCAGAAACTCGATTTCCATTAAAAAATGCTATAAAAATTTATTTGCAGCCAAAGTTGTATTTACGTGGTAGAGAGGGGTTTATTTTTGACGTTAAGGGTTGAAGCCCAAAAAACGTAGCGGTTATTTTCGAGGATCCCAAAAATCAGAGACATTATTTCCATTGAAAAAGTCTAGAAAAATTCATTTTTTGACAAAGTAGTATCTACGTGGGTTGATTTTTCACGTTAAGGGTTGAAGCCCAAAAATCGTAGCGTGTATTTTCGAGGATCCCAAAAATCAGAGACTTTATTCAAGCTCTAAAATGTAATAAAAGTTATTTTTCGATAATTTCATATATGCGTGTTACAATGGGGTTAATTTTTTACTGTAAGGGTTGGAGCCCAAAAATCGAAGTGGGTATTTTTTTGGGAGTCCAAAAAAGCCCAAAAATATCCCGTTAATGAATAACTGAAAATTTTCAATTTTTTGAAGGGGGTTGATTTTGGAAGTTAAGGGTTGGTTTGGGGACAATTTTTTTTGCGGATTTTAAGAGCCCAAAAAGCCCAAAAATCTGGTGTAATTGAATTTTTATTATTTAGTGATTTAAAGAAGTGGAAGTGCTGGGTTAATGTACCTCGCACAAGTACCCGTCGGAATGGTGAAGTGCTAGGGATAATGGCAATAATGTAAGGCAATAGAGGAGTTGGCTCATGGTGTCGCCCTGAAAGACACCTCTCTAAAAGGTGACCTTGTTAGTTGTCACACGATTTTTTCCAGATAAGATAGTAAATCTGGTTTTCCGAAGCGGCATCAATCTCTCTATGCACCTAACGATTTGCGGATGAACATTTAAGCTTTCCAAAAGACAGATGATAAGTCTATGGGAGGTCGAATCGAAAGCTTTCCGATAATCAATCCAGGCCATCGATAGGTCACGCTGGTAGAATGCTGCATCTTTGCAGACACACCTATCGATGAGCAGGTTCTCCCGACATCCCGCTACGCCTTTCTTAGTTTCTTTGAGTCTCGTCAAAGATATTATAAACTTAGATGCGGTACGCGGCGTCGGAGTGGGGAATTATATATATAGGACATCACATTTTCTGCCCTGTAACGATTGCATAAATTTGCATTCCATCCGCTAGGAACAGCACCGTCGCTTCCATAGAATGCGCGGTTTCGATTCGAAATTATAAAATATTTGTGCGAAAAGTAAAAAGA
>NC_046665.1:47392429-47395933 GCF_010883055.1 Belonocnema kinseyi
GCTTTGGTTAACTTTTTTGACAGCTTTTACACAAAGTAGACCGAATCCGAGCTATCCCTATTTTGCCTTTTACATTTTCTGCTATTGTAACGGAAAAAATGCGGATATTCAAAACATATATTTCATATTTTTTTATGCAATATTTAAACATCAAAAAAATATCCATAGCATCTTATGTGTTTTAGGTAAATGGTAACGTTGTATTTACGTGGAAGAGAGGGGTTGATTTTTGACGTTACGGGTTGAAGCCCGAAAATCATATCGGGTATTTTCGAGGAGCCCAAAAATCAGAGACTGTATTTCCATTGAAAAATTCTACAAAAATTTATTTGCAGACAAAGTTGTATTTACGTAGAAGAGAGGGGTTGATTTTTGACGTTAAGGGTTGAAGCTCCAAAATCGTAGCGTGTATTTTCGAGGAGTCCAAAAATCAGAGACTTTATTCAAGCTCTAAAATGTAATAAAAGTTATTTTTTGACAATTTCATATTTTGAAGGGGGTTGATTTTGGAAGTTAAGGGTTGGTTTGGGAAAAATTTTTTTTGCGGATTTTAAGAGCCCAAAAAAGCCAAAAATTCTGGTGTAATTGAATTTTTATTATTTAATGATTTAAAGAAGTGAAGGTGCTGGGTTAATGTAAGCTGGCACCTCCTTAAGAAAATTGATTTTTTGAAAAAAGTAAAGGAGCCCAAAAATATTTATTGCAGCCCAAAGAAAGCCCAAAAATAGCCCAAAATTCTGAGCTATGAAAAATTCAAAAATTCGATTGTGGAGGTGCTAGCTTAACAGACGAGGTACAAGGTTACTTATGTATTTTACATGGACGATCTTAAGATCTTTGCTAAAAACAAAGAGAAACTACTTCTAGCTCTAGGGATTGTCGAACGATATACTAAGGAAATTGGAATGGAATTTGGGTTAGACAAATGCGCCAGGTTTATTTGAAGCGAGGAAAACTTAATGGCATCCCGGCAAATCTGATCTTCCGAACTGTCGGCGAGGAACAAAGTATCTGCATCGAACATCCATTAAGCTCACATACTATCTAGTTGTCCAAATCATGGGGGAACGACCTACAGGCAAAGGTACGATGCGGCACTAAGAGTACTTTATTACCATCTCTGTCTCTCTTACGGTATTAACCTTAATATCACTCCTCTGAACGCTCCTAGGGAAATCGAGTCAATTTTCGAGAATGGGAAGTGCCGCATATACTGGATCTTTATATTCTCGACAATTGTTTCTGTTGCACACTCGAGGCCTGACATAGTTCTTCTTGACTTCGAGAAGCGAACCATGTTCGTCATCGAATTTTCGGCACCAGCCGACAAAAACATCATAGTCAAGTAGAATGAAATGAAAGAGAGGTATAGAGACCTTATAAGGGAGTTGCAACGATTGTACCCGGAATATTCTGTTAAACTAATCGTCCTTATCATCGGTGCTCTTGGAGGTGCCAAGCTCTCACCTGTTACTAGCCTGAAAAGCATCCCTGCGTGTCAACAATATGCTAAAACACTTGCGGGAAAAATGCAGGAGGCGGTAGTTCTTGGATCGCTCCGTATTCTCAGGGTGCGCGAAACTTTTGCCGGATCGTCGTATAGCTTCCGTTACAGACTGTAACCACCTATCTCACAATCGTGAAACATGGCAATTCTTTTTTTAAACGTGGCGCTATTTCCACATGCGCACAAGCAGTTGCGCATGTCGAGGACAATTTTCGAAAAATAATATCTGCCACAATTTTGAAAGCAAACATCAAAAACCACCACATTACGACCAACAAAGAACCAGCCAAGGATAAAAAAAAGTTATTTGGAAAAAGTCAAAAAGTGGAGTGCAACGTGAAATTAGCACTCCAGATTCAAAAAGTCTGCAATTTTTGTAATTTTGACCACTAAACATAAACAACCACCACCTTATAACCACCAAAGTATTCCATGAAAAAGAATTTCATTTCCAAATTTTGGCGTGCCAACTTTACCGGCGTGGTTACTTTACTGTGATTTATTACCAGCCAAGGAACTTTCTGGTGCCTTCTAGTACTTTTTGGGACAATCGAGGCGTCCTAACAATAGGATGCCAACGCACCCGATCGACTAGATGATACTTAACCAAAAATATAAACAATAAAAAGCTAACCAAGAAGTAAGAACTAGAAAGTTTTAGATCGCGAAATTGGACAAGATGGAGTTAGAAGTTGGCCAAAACTAGAAGATGCTCGCTCGCTCCATCAAAACATTAAAGTCCTATCTCGAGCGAGTAAAGAATGAAGGTGCCACTCCTCGCTTATAATCTAAACGCGAGAAGTGGCAACCTTCATGCTTTGGTCGCCCGAGATAGAACTTTCATGAATTGATGAAGCGAGTGAGCACCAACTTGGCCAAAACAACAAAGTTTTGGCCAACTTCTAGCCTCATCTTGCTCAATTACGCGAGCAATACTTTCTAGCGCTAACTTCTCGGTTAGTTTTTTATTGCTTTTATTGTTGGTTAAGTACCGTCAAGTCGTGTCGCGTGCATTGGCACCCTACCGTCAGGACGCCTCGAATTGGTCATAAATATCTTCGGTCCTTTTCACTTTGCTGCATCTAATGGTGTATTTATACGCCTATTTACTGGTCGCCAGCCAGAAGAAAAGTCGTAAGAGAAAAGAGACAGAGAGCGGAAACTTAAAAGAAAAGTACACTCTATTTCTTTTACTCTCATAATTTTTCTGCTGGCTGGCGGCCAGTTGACAGGCATGTAAATACACAATAAAAGTTGCTGATGATTCGCGACAGTCAGAAGCACAATCAATCTGGGAATATAGAATCTTTCCGTGACCGTTTCGAGTACGTTATGGTGTATTGACACGCCTGTTTACTGGTCGCCAGCCAGCAGAAAAGTCATAAGAGTAAAGGAGACAGAGAGCGGAAAATTGGAAAAAAGGACTCTCTATCTCTTTTACTCTTATGACTATTCGGCTGGCTGATGATGAATTGACAGGCGTGTAAAATACGAAAAAAACTTCACTGTGCCCAAGTCGTATCTGCACTTTTCCAGACTGTCATTTGCTGAAATATCTAGTGATTTGATGTTTTACGCTGGCTGTCTGTCTCTTTTACTCCTGATTATTTTCTGCACGGTTCGTTTCTTTCGCTCTTATGTAAAGTCGGCAAGCGGAGGTGTGAAGAGGCCATTAGACGAATCGTCTTTGCATTTTTCCAACATTTTTGCACAGAACTTTTTAAATTATTGGTCAAAGCAAGGACAACTGTAATTTGGTGATAGTGAATTTTCTCTTTTTAAAAGAGCTTTATCTTCGCAAGTTTGAGCGCGCCTGGGGTGCGCGAATGTCGTTTGTCGCCATAGAGATATTACAGATAGAGTAGGCATACCATAGGCGCGCATGCTAGTGGATGTGTCCGGCCTTTAGAAAGAGAGAGAAAGAATGATTTATGTATTGCTGTCTTTGTCTACTGGCGCATGCGCGTTGATTATATTTCGTGTCAACGTGAATCAAA
>NC_046665.1:47396033-47399338 GCF_010883055.1 Belonocnema kinseyi
TGTTTAATTTTTAATACTCGAACTGCAGTTCAATTTTCAAATTTACTTTCATTTTCTGATTTCTCCCGGTCGCGGGTCTAGCTTAATATTTAAAACAACTTTCATTTTTTTGAAATTGTAATTTTTCGGTTGTAACTTACGGGATAATACTTTTATTCTTTGAAAGATTTTCTACAGATCTTGTTGATAATTTCTACATTCTCATCAAAAATGAGAAGGTATTAATTTTTTATGAAAAATAACTTTTTCGTATTTTATCAAATGTCGACGTTTTGAGGCCCCGTGAGTCAGAAAAACAAGTTTTTACGTCAGGGTCTGTTTGTCTGTCCGGCGTCGTCGTCGTTGTTGTCTGTATACCGGGTAATTTTCGAAAGACTGGTCCGATTGGATTGGGCTTTGACACACTGTTCAAGGGACCAAAAAGAAAGATCGAGTTCGCTAAACAGCCATTTTTGATAAAAATCTAAAAAGTTGAAGCTTTTCCAAAATTTTTGAGACCACTTTTTTCAAAATTTGAAAATTTTATCAACAGCTATTTATGGTACAAAAAATATGAACAATTTATCCTGACAACTTTTTTTGATAAAATCAAACTTACCAAAGTCAAAGGATTTTCAAAATCCAAAAAACCAAACGAAAATGGACATTTGACGCAAAAAAGCTTCATATGGAAAAAAGTCAAGAGGCGAAAAAAGCTACTTTTTCAAGGCCCCATGATTATTTTATCACATTCTCATCCATAATGAGAAGAGTTTTATGCGAAAAATGATTTTCGCGAATTTCATTAAATTTCGACGTTTTGAGGCTCCTTGAGTCAGAAGAACAATTTTTGACGTCGGTATCTGTGTATCTCTCTGGCGGCTACGTCATCGTTGTTATTGATGCGTGGTTGCCTGTACATCGGATAACTTTCGAAAAAATAGTCGGATTGGATTGTGGTTTGATACACAGATTTTTTTATTTTGAGAGTTGTATGTAAAAATTGTACTATTTTTATTTTTATAACAAATGTTTTTCTTCAATTAAATATTTGCAATAAAAGTGTTTCGAAGAGATTTTTTAAAAATCTTTCGGGGAATAAAATTAGTATTTATAGGTCGACAAAGGTTTGTTTTCTTTACCAAATTTGGCTTTCGTTTAAATTGTTCCACTTGTTTTTACTATAGTACAATTTACGTTTGCATCTCGGGTGAAGAAATCCATTCTATCGTTTGACAAATATTCTTTGTAAGTCAATATTTTTCGCAGAAAATTACTCTGAGTGACAGAACGAAGTTGGAAACAATAAGAGTTAATTTATTCAGGAACAAGCTTTAAAAAAAAATTACCTTGAGTGAACCTTTAATATATATTTGTTAATTTTTACAAAAATCAGGCGTTATTTTCTTACAAAAAAAATAATTTGTGGGGGGGGGGGGAAATTATCCAAAAATAAATAAAACTTGAAGTTCTATGATTTTAATTTGTAACTAAATAATTTGAGAGGTTTCAATCTAAAAGTAGTAGTATAAATAGTTCTTAAATTAGTCTTTAAATTTTCTGCAGTTTACCTTTTTTACATACCTAGATGTCAAAAAAGCCTACCCAATTTTTTCAAATTTTAATCACTTATTTTCTAAGAGAAAATCACCCCTGTTTACCAGTCACTGAAATGGGTTAGAAAAACAGTGCCAAGACCCAAGAATAAAAATTGGATGTACAGCCAATTTAAAAATTTTTAATTGAGATTATCTTTAATTTTGTGATATCAAAAATTTCCATACACATTTCTTGTTAATAATACTGTAGGAAAAAATCAACAAGATCGAACGCCGAAATTATAATTAGAGCAAATTTTCTTTTATTCTATGGGGACGGCTGAAATATCTCGAAAAATAAAATTCCCGACACGGTAAAACTCTCTGTTCCAAAAAATACAATTCCAAAACTAATAAAATTCCTGAACAGTTTATAATATTAACGGATTTGAAAATTCCCAAATAATAAGACTCCCCAAATAAAATTGTTTCTTAATCAATATTAATTATTTATTAAAACTACGATAATAAAATATTATAATCAGATAAATTTTTGTTTAATATTTAAAGTGTTAAAAATTATTGTTTGAATTTAAAATTAAAATTATACAAAAAATTTTACCGACAAATTAATATATAAAAACACGCGTTTTTTAATTAACATTTCGATTTTTCAGAAGAACTTTTGTGATTTAAAAAATACTATATACATTTTCAACTAAAATATCTTATCCAGAAATATATTTTGTTTTAATTATTATTTCAAATTTAAACAATAATGTTTAAATACTTTAAACATTAAAAAAGTTGTTTCTTTGATATAAATATTTGATTATTTCAATTAAAAAAAAAAATTGTCAAAGAAAAATGCTTTCAGCTCTTGTTTATCTTGAAATGTCTTTCTATAATATTTTTTTTTAAATTAAAAATATGATTTTTCGAGAACATTTTTTTATAATTAAAAAGACTACCGAAAACCTGGATTAAGCTTCAGATCTGAAAAAATTCAGCGATACATACATGTCAAACTTTTCTAACCTCAAAATATTTTTCTACTGCTTTACCGTCATATTTTACGAAGAATGAGAAAACAAGAATTCGACTTCGTAGTACGATGAGGGCAGCGCCTGGATAGGGTTGTAACACGCGGAGCCGAATTTGGCGCGGAATTATCCCGAATTTAAAAGTTCAAAAATTTCACGTTGATTTATTAAAATAGATCCTGTTCGGCTCCGTTGGCTCGTTACCGCAATTAAGGGTTTAGAAACCTAAACCCTTCGATGAAACTCTTTTCTTCTTGAAAACGGATAATTAGGCAACAAAATGAACCGACAACTATAGATTTTGTGATATTGGATTAACCAAATGAATTTATTCAGAATTGCGAATTGTACAAATTTGCCAGAGAACCGGACGCGTCCAAGGGCAAGATTGCTTCTCGTCTCTGACTTCGGCGATGGGAGTTTCGGTACCGTCGTAGCGGTCCTTAGCTCCCCCCTCTTTCGTGCTTTCTCTCTCTTCTAAATTACATTTTCTCTCTCTCCCACTCTAAATATCCCTACTCTTATTATGACTAATAATTGGTCGCCGATTTCGATACGCCTTCTCATGGGAAGAACGCACGTGCCCTAACACTTCGCCGGCTACGATAAAGCCAAGTCCGCTCATAATGTTTACATTATAGTCCGGAGAACCGACTGCCCGGAGGTCTTAATCATTTCAACGAAAACCAAAATGATTCTCCCCTCGGTTCAGTGTAACGATTTTCTGTCGCCAATTTGATAATAA
>NC_046665.1:47399438-47403119 GCF_010883055.1 Belonocnema kinseyi
TTATTTTTCGTGAATTTTCCAATTAGACTTTTATATTTCGGGACTTTTATAATTTCGGGAATTTTATTATTGGTTATTTTTCAATGTACGAATTTTACAGTGCCAGGAATTTCATTTTTCAGGATTTTTCAGTCGCTTTTTCCGAAAAATAAAATTCCCACACCACTGTAGAAATTCCGAAATTATAACATTGCATTGTTATAATTTCGTAATATTTACAGTGATGTGGGAATTTTATTTTTAATTTTCCAATTCGGGACTTTTATATTTCGACAATGCATTGTCGAAATATAAAAGTCCCGGATTGGAAAATTCTCGACAATTTACAATCTTACCGAATTTAAGAATTGCCGACAGAAAATTTCCGAATTATACAATATCCGGGCTAGACAACTCTCTAATTTGAACAATTAAAAAATAGTTAGTTAAAAAATTTTTTTAATAGAATGATAAAATATTTTTACCGAGGAAAAAACTTTTTTAATGTTTAAAATTTCTAAAAATTATTGTTTGAATTAAAAATAACAATAATTGAACAAATGTATTTTTTGATAAAAAAAAGGTGTTTGAAAATGTCCATTTTATTTTTGTACATTACAGAAACCGCTCGCAAAAATAAAATTATTATTTAAAAGAATAAAAATAAAAGTCGCCTTAAATCAGCCTAAATTGAATCCTGCAAAGTTTGTTTCATTTGAAGCTCACGTGTTTTAAATTTATGTTTGTATCACATTTTTATACAATTATTGTTATTTTAAATTAAAACAAAATTTAAAAAAATTAAACATTAAACCAAATTTCTATAATAAAAATATTTGATTATTGTATTTTTAATAAATAAATAATATTGACCTCATAACTGTTTTCTCAATTTCTGCAATTCGGGAATTTTCTAGTTTGTATATTTTATCATCAGACAACATTCGGCCTGGAGTTATATTATTTGGGAATTTTCAAATTCGATAATATTGTAAACTGTCCAGAATTTCATTATTCTAGAATTTTTTAATTCGGGATTTTCAGGTTTCAGCATTTCGTTATTTCGGGAAGTTTACAGTGTCGAAAATATTTCAAAAATTTAAAAAGATTTATAAAATTGTAAAAAAAGCTTGAAGATTTTGAGACATTTAAAACTCCTGAAAAACTTAAATAATAATTTGAATTATATATATATATATATGTATCGAGTCAGCTGTATCAATTATAATGATTTAAGGTTTATTTTAAAATATATTTTATAGAATATGATATTTTTTATGAATGTGCCAGTGAAATTCTGTTCGTCTAATTTTGTTTGCCTTTGCGAAACGTAATCTGGCTTGGAACTGTCGTCTTAACATCTAAAAGCCGTAAGAACAATTTTCCTATCACTTGGAATTATAATTATATTTTTATAAAAACCTTAGAATAAATAATAATTAAGAAATTGGAAAATACATACGAGAACTTGATTAGACGAATAATCTAGAAAAGTCCGTAGAAATTGCAGACCACAAAAATAAAAATAAAAACTAAATACTATTTAAAAACTATATATAGACAATATATAAAATGAAAATTATAATTAATAATTTTAGAATTAGTGGAAAATATATGAAACCGTAATATAAATTACTCATCGACTTATATTTGTGGTATTTATTAAAACAACCAAGTTTTGCAAAGTTATAAACGTAAAAATGTTTTAATTGGCAATTTACTTTCAATTCAAATGGTTCTTGTCCAAGCTAAGTTTACCATCAGTGCGCCTCGAAGGTGTGCCGAGAGTTGCTTATAGCGCTCCAAGTGGCTCTTGGCAAACTATATCGATGGGTCTTTTCTACGGGGAGCGGTAGGTAGAGGGGAAGTGACTTTTTTCGCCGGACGCGCCGTCTATATTTATGGCGGGCAACTAAGCCCGCACCGCATCTACGTTTATAATATCTTTGGTCTCGTTGTTCATACATTTCTTGCCACACAGGTTCAATTGTCCGAATAATCCTATCACTTAGGATAGCTGTGAATATCTTATACAGTGTGTTCAGACAAGTGATTGGCCTGTAATTCTTCGGGTCAGCTAAGTTGCCTATTTTCGGAAGGAGTATTGTGTGCCCTTCCACCAACCACTCAGGAATCGGCTTCTCCGAATTTAAATATGAGGTGAAAATATTGGCCAAATGCTGATGGGTTGAAGGAAACTTCTTCTGATACCAGAAGGTTTTGATACAATCTGGTCCCGGTGCGGAATAGTTATTTATTTCTCTTAATACTTTTTTCACCTCCTCGGTAGTTATGGGTGGGCATTCTTTATCAGGTGTTATGAGGGCATCACACAGCTCCTTGAAGCTATTTATATTTTCTGAGTCTCCGTCCAGTCTATGCTGCACTTCTTAGACTTTTCTCCAAAATACTTCGAGCTCCTCTGGTTTGGGCGGGTGGTCGACAGTAACTGGAGGGTTTTGAAAGAGTCGAGATGGGTCAGAGAGAAACTGTTGATTTTATCTGACCCACCTCTCCCTCCGCTCTAGTCTTCTCTTAGCATCAGATAGTATCCGTATTCTCTCAACAATATGCTGCCTGACGGACAGCAGCTTTGACTTGTTAAGTGTGTGTTAACAGGTCCGGAGTTCGCGCGCGAACTTTCGAACCTTGGTGGTAAATTTCTTACCACATGTGATGTAGTCAATCACACACTGAATGCGGGACGCGTACTGTCTTGCCCAGCCTATCTTTGTAGCAAGTTGATGCATTTGCCTTTTGGTCTTATGATCAGCCGTTGGTTTTGTTTTACGGTTCGCATCGGCCAAAGCTCTCGCTGCATTATACACACAATAATTGATAGCCCAAAGGTCGAATTCTTCGGAGAAATGTCCACGAAGCTCATCATCCATTTCAGTCAGTTCTTAAGGCTTAATAGAAAACTTGGTGTTGATGTTTCTCAGGGTCATTAAGCATCGCTCTTTCTCTATTGGATGCCTGCCCGCGGTTGGTCTTAGTGTCGCCTCTCTTTCTCTGTTGCCGGCTTGTTCTAGCTGTGGTTGAGTAGGCGTTCCGCTTACATAGCCTCTGTTTCGGAGTAGTTCGGCATGGTTTCGCAGGCGTTGCTGCGAAAAGTGCGATAGCTCCGGGAGTTTCTCGCACCACAGAGCATGCAGCTGTACCATCTAACCCCGTTCAGTGGCCACACTCGCATCCTAGCACTCTTGCAAGTCGTGATTTAGTCGCTCCGTCCACCTAAAGGTCCCGAGATTCCGCCGATCCATCGCATTGAATCCATTTTGATTGGCTCTCCCAGCTCTAGAGTGGTCGGCATTGTTGTCCGCCCATTGTCGGGAGCCCTGCGTGTTCTGTTGTTTTGAACCGCACCCAGAAAACAAAAATCCATTCACTTGCATTTGAATGGGTTTTCAGGTCTTCTGAATTGCGTATCTGTCACTGGAATTCCAGGTAGCCGCCCATAGGTTACAGTGAGTTTTGAATGTGAAATTAACTTTTTTAATCGGCCGCGTAATTTTTTTCGAGGGCCCATTCAGTAGTGATTATGAATCAGCATTAACCGATAGAGGAATGATAATTCCGATAGAAAATAAAAAATTTAACTAAAACAAATATAATTTACATAGTTAAAATTATTCATTAAAAATAGTTCAATGGCCACCTTTAAGAAAATCCTGGGATACGTGTAGTCTATTTTTATTTACA
>NC_046665.1:47403219-47404320 GCF_010883055.1 Belonocnema kinseyi
AAAACAAATATAATTTACATAGTTAAAATTATTCATTAAAAATAGTTCAATGGCCACCTTTAAGAAAATCCTGGGATACGTGTAGTCTATTTTTATTTACAGACGATTTATTTTCAGGTATTTTAATTGATTTTGCTGAACATTTTTTTTACATATTTGCATCGCACCACATCAGAATGTTAAACATTTATTTCACATTTACCATATACGAAACTTAAATTTACAAAAACTAACACTCACGTTTTATATTATTGAAATTGCCTTGACGAAAAATGCGGGTATTGAAATTCTAAACATTTGGATGTTTGTGATACAAATGGATATAAGCGAATTACGGATTTTGTTTCTAACACGTGGAATCCCTGCAGCCATTAGTATGTGCACTGAATAAGTTGAATGTCCTTGACGCTTAATTCAGTGTATATATCTTATAATTCCTGTACAGGATAATCTAACGAAACTACTTTAAAAAGAGAATTACAACTAAATAATCATTGGATTAATTTATAAATAAATTGTCGCATCAATTATAATATATTACAATATTATTTAACTTGATTTTCTGTAATTTTTTATTAATCAGCATTGTGCTATTCAAACTTATTATCTCATACTTCTAATTTGAAACAATTAATTCTTTAAAGTTTTAATTTGCATAGTCCACTCAATAGAACAGAGCCTGAAGTAACCTACAATTGGTGATCTTTTAAGAACTCCATTTCATATTGAATCTCAACCCATTCATATGCACATTAACGAATCGTATAATGCTCATAGGGATTATCTCAGGTTAGTCAGTCTCATTCAACTCTATTCACTCAGCATGAATGCGGAATGGCAGATTTAAAGCACCGCGCACAGGTGGCCGATTAAAAATGTGGCCAAACAATTACATTTTTATTCTTTTAATATGCAAATGACAGATACGCAATTCAAACCTAATCGCTTTCTATCGGTTCTTTTTTCCTGGGCACTTACTACAATTATGTTTGGTGTTGTCCATTGTTCTTCCCACGAGAAGCTAGGGAAAGGGATTCGTCCATCCTTGTAGAGCCCCGCATGCAAGGATAAGGCTGCGTACTCTGAGAGGTCGCCCGGTAT
>NC_046665.1:47404420-47409874 GCF_010883055.1 Belonocnema kinseyi
CATTGTTCTTCCCACGAGAAGCTAGGGAAAGGGATTCGTCCATCCTTGTAGAGCCCCGCATGCAAGGATAAGGCTGCGTACTCTGAGAGGTCGCCCGGTATGCCAGAGTCACCGGTCTAGATTCTAGACACCTCGCCCAGGTGCCATTCAGCTTTCGGCACGGTTTTCACACCTCCGCTTGGGGGTTAATTCCTTCGGGACTCCCCCTGGACAATTGTCCGCGACTGCCTATTTATTTTTGTAACCATATTCAACAGAAACCCTTGGTACTGAGACCCTCTATCCGCAACCCGAAGACGCGTTAGGTGGCTTTGTCATCGGCCGGTGAAGAACAGCGTAAATCGTTTGAAATGTTAAACACTCATTGTGTGGAGCACCAGTTCTACGAATTTTTGATCCGCGTTTAGAAACCGAAGTACACACGCACGCATCAATCGAGGGTTACGGCGCTGTGTTAATGCAAAAATGTGAAGAAGATAAGATGATGCATGCGTGCCTGTATTTAAGTTAAAAAAACAACCGATGCGGAGCGTAAATATTCCAGCTACCAGCTAGAAGTTTTAGCAGTAATTTATGCGTTACGGAAATTAATAGTGTATCTGCTAGGAATACCGTTTAAAGTTGTAACCGATTGCGCAGCATTTAAACAAACTATGGACAAGAAGGATATCATCCCAAGAATTTCTCGTTGGGCATTGCAGTTGCAAGAATTTGACTGTAAAATCGAGCACCGATCAGGGACACGAATGCGTTATGCCGATGCTTTAAGTCGATATCCGGCCGTGCTACAAATCCGTGATGTATTTTTGGAACGTCTCCGACAAGCCCAGGCGGGGGATGAGAAAATATTGGCGATAAAAAAAATACTAGAAGCGGAAACCTACGGAGATTATGTGGTAGAAGGTGGTCTGCTCTACCGCGAGAGAGACGGAACGAGGTTATTAGTGGTACCAAGAGGCATGCAGCGCGAGGTTATCTCACAGGCCCACGAATTAGGTCATTTTGGTCCTAAGAAAACTGAGGAATTAATCCACCGGAAATATTGGATTGACAGCATTCACTCGAAGATTGAAAGTTATATTAGGAATTGTGTACCCTGCATCCTGGGGCAAAAGAAGCAAGGAAAGGCGGAAGGTTTTCTACACCCTATACCTAAAGGCGATACCCCCTTGGATACGATGCATCTGGACCATGTAGGTCCACTACCGTCTACACGTAAGTCATACAACTACCTGTTAACGATGGTCGACGGGTTTACAAAATTCGTTTGGATTTTTCCAACGAAATCTACAGGAACTAAGGAAGTTTGAGATAAACTGAGAACTCATCAGCAGACTTTCGGAAATCCACGCAGAATCATCACAGGCAGAGGTACTGCGTTCACTTCTCACGAGTTCCAGGACTACTGTAAAGCTGAGAACATCGAACATCACCTGATAACGACAGGTATTCCTCGAGGAAACGGACAAGTCGAGCGAATCCGCCGAACGCTGGCTCAAGTATTTCCGAAGCTTGGAATCGATGACAAAATATAGTGGTATAAACACGTCAGTCAAGTACAACGTGCGCTGAATACAACCTATCAAAGAAGCATCGCAGCCTCACCCTTCGAAGTACTTGTCGGCACCACCATGCGAAATAAAGAAGATGTCCGTTTGCAAGAATTGATTCAAGAATCACTCAGGGAAGAATTCGACAACGCTAGGGAAGAAATCAGAAAACAAGCAAAAGGGCAGATAGCCAAAATTCAAGAAGAAAATCAGCACACCTACAATAAAAAGAGAAAGAAAGCCACCAACGAGCAATTCTTGGGATGATATCCTTCTTGTCCACAGTTTGTTTAAATGCTGCGCAATCGGTTACAACTTTAAACGGTATTCCTAGCAGATACACTCTTAATTTCCGTAACGCATAAATTACAGCTAAAACTTCTAGCTGGTAGCTGGAATATTTACGCTCCGCATCCGTTGTTTTTTTAACTTAAATACAGGCAGGGATGCATCATCTTATCTTCTTCACATTTTTGCATTAACACAGCGCTGTAACCCTCGATTGATGCGTTCGTGTGTACTTCAGTTTCTAAACGCGGATCAAAAATTCGTAGAACTGGTGCTCCACACAATGAGTGTTTTAACATTTCAAACGATTTACGCTGTTCGTCACCGAAATAAAAATTGGTATCTTCTCTCGCTCATTCCCTTAATGCTTTCGACAACCATGTAAATCCTTCGATAAATTTTCGCATGTAACCCGCGAGACCTAGAAAACTTTGAACCATCTTTCTATTTTTGGGTTCGGGGAAATTGAGAACAGCATTAACTTTCTCCGGAGATGGTCTTATCGTACCATCTTGCACTACATGCCCTAGATATTCTATACACGTTTTCAAGAATTGCCATTTTTTCCAATTTATTTCTAATGAATAAGATGCCGCTACTTCTAATGTTCGTTCTAAATTTTGGATAGCTTCGTTTTCATTCTGCGCGAGAATGACAATGTCGTCGAGATATACCAGTACAAGGCCTTCGCGAATTAGATCTTTAAATATGTACGTGATGTACCTCTGAAAAACGTGTGGCGAGTTACTAACATAAGTCCAAACGGCGTGTAATTATACTCAAATTGCCCCTTAGCAGTTACAATCGCAGTGAACTTCCGACTTTCCTCGTCTATTTCGACATGATGGAACGCATTCCTTAGATCTATCGTACTATAGACTCGAGCATGAACCAATTTATCTAAATGTTCATCGATGACAGGTAAAGGATAATGGTCGCGAACTATCTTCTTGTTTAAAGCGCGGTAGTCTACGCAGAGTTTAGGTTCCCCGTCTTTTCTACGGACTACAACTACAGGACTAGCATATTCCGAGCAACTGGGACGTATGATCCCTTTCGCCAACCATTCGTCTATTTGTTGCTCTGTCTCCAGTTGCTCTGATCAAGGTAAGCGGCGCGGACTCTGACTTACAGGAATATCATCTTTAAGCAGAATCTTCATCTTAACCGGCGTAGCTTTCTGACAGTGAGGGCTGTAACTCTCTATCAATGATTTTATTTTATCTTTAGATTCCCCTATAAGATGGCTATACGCGTTCTCATACGGTGATTTTACCACCTGAACACAATGTACAAATTTATTTCGTCGTTCGGAAGCTTTTTAATACACGCATTAGGACCAGTTATAGAAACAGACGCATATTTTAATAAACCATTAGCAATGATAGCTTTAAAATCTTTTCTTCTTACCACGTGGAACCGCAACTCATATATAGTACCTCACCGTCGAGCTGTGTTTGCAATATGAGACTTCCTACTGTACTCATGCGGTCTTCTTCAGACATCCAGCACAGCGCCTTAGGTCCTTGATTCATTTCCGGTGATTCTATTTCTTTATGAACGTCGTGGCTTATCAAGTGCACATCACTGCCAATATCCAGCTGGCAAGTGACGATCCTACCGTTCAGCTTCGTATCTTTATAGACACGGCAGTACTCCTTCTCGTGGCTTCGTATCTTTATAGACACGGCAGTACTCCTTCTCGTGGACGATCATAACCCGTGGCACTCCTGCTTCCTCTGCATCATTCTGTTTATCTTCACGAACCATCTTAACATGTGCCGAAGATCCTGGGGAACCCCGTTCTATTTGAGTACACTTTGAGGCCACGTGGCCGAATTGATTACATTTAAAACATTTCACGCCCTTCTCGAGATGTTTACAGTCTCTTGCTTCGTGCCCCCGACCTTCCTTGACTTTACTGCTCTCCTTTGTCAGGCCTTCTCCTTTCGGTAGTATCCTTTTCTCAGTCTTGTTTGTCCTTTCTTTCATCAATTGGTAGTCTTCAAGTGACCTCTTGAACTCTTCGATGGTCCATTTGCTATAGAGCATCGTCTTATTTATTTCCGGATCGTTAATGTCGGCAATTACATGCTTAATTATGGACCGCTCCGAGAGATTTCCCCGACTGCCCAGAGTCCTCATTTGTAGAAGATATTCCTTGAAGGATTCTGTAGGCAAAATCTTCCTTCTTTGCATTGCCTCGTGGAGATCACATCCGTCCATCTCAGATCCGAACTCGTCCTTTAGTCCAGCTTTCAAATCCTCCCATTTCGTGATGGTACGTCGGCCTTCTAACCAAAGCTTCGCGAGACCTGTGACTTCTTTGCACAGACTAGTATCTGTAGATCTGTCCATCCGTACATTTCTTTGCAGTCCGTTAAGTGGACGATCCATTCATTGACAGTGAAGGCTGGATTCTCATCATCAAATTTATTTATGGTTCCTTCTATATCTCTCAGCTGAATGGCGTTTTCTCGTACTACGGGGGTGGTATTGGTGGACACTCTCAGCTGTTCTTGCAGCTCGTCAATCTGCCGCTACAACTCACGTTCCCGTTCCGTGGCCATAGCTGCTTCTCGAATTGTGTCCTCAAATACGTCACAGTCGTCTTCGTCGCTTCCTTCTTCTTCTTCTTCGGTCGTAGGGGCGGTCTCTATAAAGTAACCCCCACTACTCTCGTCAATGCAGCTTCTCGAAGCTTCGTCGTGGCCCGAGTCCTTTGGAGTACTTGAGGCACTCGGTCCCTCTTCCCTCGCGTCTTTTTTCCTTGTTGCACTCAGCGGCTTCTCTGTTCCTCTGCTGATTATGTCTTCCGTCGTTGCTTCTGGCGTCTGAATCTCCGTTGCCTCTTTGGCACCCTTGGACTTCGATGTTGAAGAACGAGTATCCACCATGCCACCTAACGTCGTAATTACTCTGCGTACTTTGCACGTCGTAAGTAATTCGTCTGAGCTTCTTAATTATTCGTCTAAACTTCGTGCTTCATCGCTTTGTAACTTCTTGTGGTGGCTGGAGGTGCTCGTTTTACTTCATTGGTTGTTCAAGGCGTCTTTTGTACTTCGTCGCTTTGTCTTGGCGTCACTTCACAATCACATTATCCTATTTCACTGTTCGCTAGAAAACTCATTGAAATCCGTCCTGATTATTATTCACACACATACACAATCACTGTTTGTCACTCACTTTGCACATTTTCGCCGGCTTTAGAACTAACAAGCGTCTAGATCCTTTTCACTTCCGCGGCGTCGCGTCGTTTCGTAGCGTCCTTTTTTTATTTCCGCGGAAATCACGCCTTAATCGCGACACGTTATTTATCCCTCATCCCGGACGAGCCCCCAAAAATTATGGGAGTGAGGGTTAAATAATAAAATGTCGACATCCAATTAACAAATATATTCCGAATAAAAGACAAATATCATTTACAGTATTACATTGCTACTCTAGCGTGGCCGGACTCAGACTGTCCCACGCTCGTCCCCCGAAGGGTCGCATCCCTCAGGCCTCCTTCTCCTACTCCTCCTTATTCTACCTCCTTACTCAGTACTTACGCCTATTTCATTTTTCATGCTAACTAAATACTATCCGTCCTGCAACCTTACTCTAAGAACCTACT
>NC_046665.1:47409974-47413439 GCF_010883055.1 Belonocnema kinseyi
AAAGCAGTAGAAAGATTTTTTGAGGTTAGAAAAGTTTGACATGTATGCATATCACTGCATTTTTTCAGATCTGAAGCCTGATCCAGGTTTTCGGTATTACAAAGTCAAAGATAATCTCAATTAAAAATCAAAAAATTCGCTGTACATCCAATTTTTATTCTTGGGTCTTGGCGATGTTTTTCTAATCCACTTCAGTCACTGGTAAACGGGGGTGATTTTCTCTTAGAAAATAAGTGATTAAAATTTGAAAAAATTGGGTAGGCTTTTTTGACATCTAGGTATGTAAAAACGGTAAACTTCCGAAAATTTAAAAACTAATTTAAGAACTATTTATACTCTTTTAAGATGCCAATACAATTTACACAACACTAATTATAAAGTTTGCAAATTTTTAGGCCTTCAGTTTAAGAATTTGAATTTTAACGTTAAAAATGCTTCATTTTCAGAATACAGCCTTATTGTTCGAATTTTCGTTATTAGTTATGGGTTAGGTAAAAAATAACATTATGGGATTCGAAATTGTTACAACGCGAAAAATTTTTAATTTAACATTTAAAAATGCGAAAATACACCATTTTCCATGTTCATTTGCAATTTTAAAATATACCTTGAATTCAACGCATTTCAAATTTAATGTTTGCAGCTGCATTTAGATGTTTTATTGTGTAAATATTAATTAATTAAAACATTTTATTTATTTTTCACGATTGTAATTTATAACTTCTAAAATTGAATAATTGTAGCTCAAACATGAAAAAATATAAAATAATTTCAAATTTATAGAGATTCTATCATATATATTGAACTATTAAAACCTCTGATCTTTTTAAGTTTTTTAAAACTCTTTCAAACACTTTTTTAAACAATTTTGATTGTGATTTCTCAATAAAAGAATAAGTGTTATTTAGTCTCCAGAACAGCAATTTTAAAAATATTTAAAGCTTTAATAGTTGAGACATTTTAAATTTGTAGTTTTTAGTATATTGAATAATTTCAAATTTAAAGCTATTAAAATATGTCATCAGAATTTTTGCATGGAAAGTGTTCGATAGTTTTAGATTGAAACATTTCAAATTATTCAGTTACAAATTAAAATCGTACAACTTCAAATTTTATTAATTTTTTGATCATTTGTCACCCCCACAAATTATGATTATTATTTTTTTGTGTCAAGAAAATAACGCCTGATTTTTGTAAAAATTATCAAATATATATTAAAGGTTCACTCAAGGTCATTTTTGTTCAAAAATCTTGTTCCTGAATAAATTGACTCTTATTGTTTCCGATTTTGTTCTGTCACTCAGGGATTGTGTTTTTCATAGAAAACATTGAAATGCAATTTTTTCACGTTTATAAAATTATAATTGAAGGTCACTTCGGGTGATTTTCTATGAAAATTATTGACTTACAAAGAATATTATGGTCAAACAATAGAATGGATTTCTTCGCCAGAGATACAAACGTAAATTGTGCTATAGTAAAAACAACTGAAAAAATGTAGACGAAAGCCAAATTTGGTAAAGAAAACAAAACTTTGTCGACCTATAAATACTAATTTTATTCCCCGAAAGATTTGTCAAAAATCTCTTCGAAACACTTTTATTGCAACAATTTACGTGAAGAAAAATATTTTTTATAAAAATAAAAATAGTACAATTTTTACATACAATTCTAAAAATGAAAAAACTCTGTGTCAAAGCACAATCCAATCCGACTATTTTTTCGAAAGTTATCCGATGTACAGGCAACCACGCATCAATAACAACGATGACGTAGCCGCCAGAGAGATACACAGATACCGACGTCAAAAATTGTTCTTCTGACTCAAGGAGCCTCAAAATATCGAGATTTCATGAAATTCGCGAAAGTCATTTGTCGCATAAAACTCTTCTCATTATGGATGAGAAAGTGATAAAATAATCATGGGGCCTTGAAAAAGTAGCTTTTTTCGCCTCTTGACTTTTTTCCATATGAAGTTTTTTTGCGTCAAATGTCCATTTTCGTTTGGTTTTTTGGATTTTGAAAATCCTTTATCTTTGGTAAGTTTGATTTTATCAAAAAAAGTTATTAAAGTCAAAGTCCAATTCAATCCGACCAGTCTTTCGAAAGTTATCCGGTATACAGACAACAACGACGACGCCGGACAGACAAATAGACCTCGACGTAAAAACTTGTTTTTCTGACTCAAGGGGCCTCAAAACGTCGACATTTGATAAAATCCGAAAAAGTCATTTTTCATAAAAAACTAATACCTCGTCATTTTTTATGAGAATGTAAAAATTATCAACAAGATTTATAGAAAATCTTTCAAAGAATAAAACGATTGTCCCTTAAGTTAGAACCGAAAAATTACTATTTCAAAAAAATGAAAGTTGTTCTAAATATTGAGCTAAACTCGCGACCGGGACAAATCGGGAAAAGAAAGTAAATTTAAAAATTGAACTGCAATTCGAGTATTAAAAATTTAACAGTGATTGATTTTACAAGATCTGTTCAAAATGATCTAATTTACATATTTTAACGTTAAAATTTGAACTAATTTAATTCGAAAGCCTTAGTAGTGGCACAAGTGTAAACGTTCGAATTAATGGCTTATTAAATGAACGCCCTTATTCAATTTCAAAATCTTTTTGGAGTATTATTTCAGTATAAAATATTCCATTTTTAATCTATTTAGTTTGGAAATTAAAAAAAAAATTTCAATAGTAAAAAAATTGAAAAAGAATTGTTACAATTTCAGAGTGACAAATTTAAACTTTGAATGTTACAATTATAATTGTTTTATTTTTTTATCTGTATTTCCAAGGTAAAAGTATTTCATTTTGATTCTTAAAGAACAGGATTTTACAAAAATGTTAGGAAAAATGGCAATCAGTCTAAAAGACATTTAAAAGTGCCGAAATTTTTTTAAAATAATTTAAAAATATTTGAAATAATTTAAAAGAGAATTGATACTTTTGATGAATTCAAAATGTTTTGAAATGGTGACTTTTTATTTTGAAAAATTACATAATTTTAAGAGGAGGTATAAAAATATGGCACCGCTGAAAAAAATACCGAAAGGGATGAACGAAAAATCCCAAAAATTGAAATCTCCGGGACCTGAATAATAATTTTATAAAAATTGTATTTAAAAATATATTAAAAACACGTGCGCTTTGAAAGAAAAAAATGTTCTGCTTAAATTTTCTTCGTACCTACATAAGAACATTTTTGAAACAAACTTTGCAGGATTCAATTCAACAACGATTTATATCAAAATTTATTTGTATTATTTTTTTTATTAATAAAAAATTCGACTTTTCAGAACTTTTAAATATTTTTTTCAAATACTATGCACATTTTCAAACAAAATTTTTCATGCAGAAATTTATATTCGATTATTGTATTTTCAATAAATAATATTTAATAAACAATTTTTTGAATTGTTTAAATTCATGAATTTTCTAGTTCGAATATTTTATA
>NC_046665.1:47413539-47426836 GCF_010883055.1 Belonocnema kinseyi
TATCCGGGCTAGACAACTCCCTAATTTGAACGATTAAAAAATAGTTTGTTAACAAATATTTTTTAAATAAAATAATAAATTGTAAAATGATTTGATGAAACAAATCAATCATTTCTTCGACTGTTGATATTTATTGATTTCAAATCGTAGATTTCAAATTATTTATGTCTTACGGTCCAATCGTAAATCGAAAATAAATATGACTCAAAAAAACATGTTCTTCGAAGCTCAGATATTCATTTAATAGAAAAAACTCCTTTTAAACTTCCTGACGTTTCGCGTACACATGCGTACCTTTTTCGAAGGTTTTGAACCTGAGTTGATGATGGTTTAAAATAGTTAAACAGATCAAATTTCAGTCAAAAAACATAACATTTAAGTCAATTATTTAAAAAAAAAATTAATTAAAATTTAGTCATTTTAGAAGTGTCAAAAAATACTGAGACTTCAATCAATTAGACATTTTTTTAAATTTAGTACGAGAAAACAAAGCAGTTCGTCCGTCCTAACTGATTGAAGTCTAACTGATTGAAGTCTCAGTATTTTTTGAGACTTCTAAAATGACTAAATTTCAATTAATTTTTTTTTAAAGAATTGACTTAAATGTTATGTTTTTTGACTGAAATTGGATCTGCTGGACTGTTTTAAACCATCATCAACTCAGGTTCAGAACCTTTGAAAAAGGTACGCATGCGTACCGAAACGTCAGGAAGTTTAAAAGGAGTTTTTTATATTAAATAAATATCTGAGCTTCAAAGAACATGTTTTTTTTACTCATATTTATTTTCGATATACGATTGGACCGTAAGACATAAATAATTTGAAATCTACGATTTGAAATCAATAAAATAATAAAATACTTATACCAAAGAAAAAACTTTTTTAATGTTTGAAGTTTCTAAAAATTATTGTTAGGATTTAAAATAACAATAATTGAACAAATGTATTTTTGAATAAAAAACGTTGTTTGAAAATGTGCATTGTATTTTTGTACAATACGGAAAACTCTCGCGAAAATAAAATTATTATTTAAAAAAATGAAAATAAAAGTCGCGTTAAATTAGTCTGAATTGAATCCTGTAAAGCTTGATTCAATTGAAGCTCACGTGTTTTTAAATTTATGTTTGTATCACATTTTTGTACATTTATTGTTATATTAAATTAAAACAATAATTTATCACAGTTAAACATTAAACAAAATTTTTATAATTAAAATATTTCATTATTGTATTTGTAATAAATAAATAATATTGACCACAAAACTGTTTTCTCAATTTCTGCAATTCGGGAATTTTCTAGTTTGTATATTTTATCATTAGACAGAATTCGGCCTGGAGTTTTATTATTCGGGAATTTTCAAATTCGATAATATTGTAAACTGTCCAGAATTTCATTATTCTAGAATTTTTAAATTCGGGATTGCCAGGTTTCAAAATTTTATAATTTCGGCAAGTTTACATTGTCGAAAATATTTCAAACGTTTTAAAAGATTTATAAGATTGTAAAAAAATCTGGAAGATTTTGAGGCATTTTTTTAAATTATATATATGCCGAGTAAGCTGTAGTAATTATAATAATTTAAAGTTTATTTTAAAATATATTTTATGGAATATGATAGTGAAATTCTGTTCGTCTAATTTTGTTTGCCAATGCGAAACGTAATCTGGCTTGGAATTGCCGTCTTAACATCTAAAAACCGAAAGAACAATTTTCATATCACTTGGAATTATAATTATATTTTTATAAAAGTCTAAAAAAATCCATAGAAATTGCAGACCACAAAAATTAAAAATAAATAATAATAAAGAACTATATATAGACAATATATAGAATGAAGATTATAAGTAATAATTTTAGAAATAGTGGGAAATATATGAAACCGTAATATAAATTATTCATCGACTTTTATTTGTGGTGTTTATTAAAATAACCATATTTTGCAAAGTTATAAAGGTAAAAATGTTTTAATTGGCAATTTACTTTCAATCCAAATGGTTCTTGTCCGAGCTAAGTAACCATTAGTGCGCCTCGAGGGGCCTACTAAGAGTTGCTTACAGCGCTCCGAGTGGTTGTTGTCGAATGGTGGTTATAGCCAGGGAGCGGTGGGTAGAGGGGAACTGACAATTTTCGCCGGACGCGCCGTCTATATTTATCGCGGGTAACTAAGCCCGCACCGCATCTACGTTTATAATATCTTTGCATCGACATATAGTACTGGATCGCTGGCTACGGCCGTCGGAAGTGATCCAGGGAATAAAAGGAGAGAACGAATTGAGAAAGTTGCCCTGTCCTTCTCTTAGGATAGCGTTTGGTGATTGGTCAGTTGATTTTTTTCTAATGAGATCAGATGATAGATAAGTAGAACTAGAGCTCTAAATAGGAAGGTACTATGGTCCTCCATGTTTATTCCATCAGTTGGGCAAATGGGTTCTCGAGTACACTTAATGCCCGAACAAAACGGTAAATACTGATGATTATTCTGGATAATCCTTTATGTTATTATGGAATGTATATTGTGCTCCGCTGCGAGAAAATACGAGCTTTGCACCGCACGTATGATGCAACTGCATCGTCGAAGGAAAACAATTTCGCGACATAGTGTACACGTTTTAACTCCTATTCTTTGGCGTTTAATCTTTGCCATGTATGTAGGTAGGTAGTACATGTATGTAGATCTTTTAAAGAACAATTAATTTTAATTTCATGTCAAATTTTCCTCAAAAGAAAGAAGTTAGAATAATGTAATAAAGCATTTTGTCTTCTCTACTAATAAAAAATATATCGAATCAGTGAAGAATGTTTTGTTGACAAATTTAGTTTATTTAAACATTAAAGAATATTCTTAAAAAGCTAATTAGAACATGAAAATATTTCAATCCTTCGAATAATAACAAAAATTAAATAATGTAGACAAAAAATGTTTAAACATTTAGGTGTTTTCATAATAAACAAATTAGTAATTAAAAATAATAAAATTTATGTTAAATCAATGGGAACGTGTTAAATCAATGGGAAACTTTGTGGTTTTTGCGCCACCCCTAAATATTAACTGATTTTGCTCAAATTTGAAAATTTTTTTGGGCATTTGAACAAAAATGAAAGATGAAAGCAGAGAAATTCGAAAAAAAGTCCACCAAGTATAAATAAGAACCACCCTATAATGATTACACTTTTCGTTGTTGCTTTAAGTGCACTCGAAACTGTCAAATACTTATGCGAATTGTCTGCGTAAAAAAGCGTTTCACACTTTGTCCCTTTTGTACACATAATAAAAACTGATTTTTATTACAAGCACTACTTTCTTCCAAATATAAAAATCGTACATTAATACGATTACGTAATAAAATTCAACATCGAATTGCTGTTTTGCCCTGAGACGTTTACCTATTTGCCCAGGTGATGGAATAAACATGGCGGACCATATTATTCTCCTTTATAGAGCCTTAGTAGAACCAATAACCATCCTTAAAAGAAGACAGGCCTATTTTCTCGATTTGTTCTCTCTTTCTATTCCCTGGTCCAGTTCCGACAGCCGTAGCCAGCTGTCCAGTACTATATGTCGATGGCTAGTACCAGAGATCACAGAATCACTGTCATTAGCTAACATATCTAGGGATTTGAAATTTTTCAGCATTTTTATGATGGTTATAATAATATACAACCAATAGAATGTACTTATTATTTTATTATATTTCCAAAACCCTGTTTAATATTTCGAAAGGGTGACATTCCCAAGGGTTCGTTTAAAAGACATATTAACAATTGCATTAAAACCTGCATTTTAAAATTCTTTACATTGCAAATTCACGCTTTAAAATAAATTATATAATAATAATAAAAATAATAAACGTTTCTAAAAATTCTTAATTGAGCTTATTGTAAATTATCATTTGACACGACATTAAGTGATTAGATATATTTTTTTTCCTCAAAATTTGTCAAAGTCCCAGTCAAAAAATGAATTTAATGACATATTTCTCGTCCGTTACAAACAATTCCTACCTTCCCCGTTAAGTGGTGACCCTGATTTAAAAAGAACTATATAAAAACATGAATAAAAGAATATTTTCACTTCTTTCAGTTTCACGTATTTATTACAAACAATTTTTTCAGCATTTTCTAATCATATTTCTTTTATTGTACGAATTTTCAGAGGAAGAAGTGGCTGTCAATAATTTGCCGCTTTTCCCCTTTGTTACATTGTTTTTCTGCATTTTAACCACATTTTTAACTGACAAATGGTATTTTTGTCCACCTTTTTATGCAATCATTCAGCACCTCCCTACCGAAAAGAATCTTTGAGTATATACTAAAAATTCTTTAGGTCAAAGAATCTCAGAGAAATTCTCCGCAGGCACTCAGGTAGATATTTTTAAAGGTCCAGGAAGCTCGTTTAAATGGTCTGAAGGCTTTAAAATATCCTTTCCGAAATTGAAATAAGAATACGATCATAAATAACAAGCAGGGAGGCTATCTCAATAGAGTAGCCGACACTCAAGGGTCCTTTGTTAAGCTTTCGGATTAAAATTTAGAAGTAGATTTTTTTTTAATTTCATAGTTAACAGCCTAAAACATAATAATTCGGAATCTATGGGTTTCGATGACTTCAGAAAACTAACTTTTTTTTAATGCTTAAAATTGGAATTAATAGAACGTTTCTCGTAAATGGAATGAGATACGCCAAAAAAGACAACATTTTTGAATTCAACTAGAAAATTGTATATCAGTATATAAGTTATAATTATAAATAAGTATAATGAGAAAATTCATGAATTAAAAAAAAAGTGTTAATAATTTGAAGAGAAATTTAAAAAGGGAGAGCGGATTAGCCACGACCAACTACTATAAATAACTCTGTCCGCCCGGTACGTGACGAATACAAAAGGAACATTATATTACCGTCGCACCACTCTCAAAAGGACCACTAAAAGGATCTTGAAAAGGACCCAAATTTCATTTTCATTCCCTTTACATTAAAATTAGGTACGATAATGTAAATTTTACCAAAAATACGACCGCAATTTTTAAATGCCCGCTGAGTGTCATGGTGGCGCCTAAGCTTCCGCTCTTAAATGAAAAGCACTATAGAATACTGTTTCTTCTGTAGATTAAACAAGAAACGGTATTCCATTGGTGGCATTAATGTAGCCGTGCCCCATATGGGACAGTGCCCTAAGGGCTCAGACCTAATATATGTGCAGAAAAAGGCTTCATATTTGTTACTCTTAAAGGTTTTCTCGACCGTAAATCCACCCTCATTTCGCAATAGTCAAAGTATATTTTTTATTATATTTTTGTTTCGAAACATTATACAACATTTTTTATATACATATTACAGAAAGAAATTAAGGGGCGTAATGCCAATCGTTTGGATTATTGCTAAAACTTTGTTCGCCACAAAATGTAAATGCTAATAATCTTAATCAAAACAAACATTTAGGAATATATATTTGTTTTCAATTTTCGAAGCTGTTGGATGACGAATTTAAATTTCGCGCCATTATGCTAGACCAAAATGGCATCTCGACATCGAAAAAGCTCAAATTTATATTGACCCTAAACTGGGAAGCTTATTCCTTCAGCCAATTAGATCGTCTCATTCATTCAATCAGTACTTTTTCCTAGAGACTCTACTTTTCCCTATAGAATATACCAATTTGCATGCAACCCCCTTCTCTCTGTGTTTGCGCTTATATATAGCAGCATATATATATATATATATATATATACATATGTATATATACATGTGTGTGTATGCATATATATATATATATATCAGCCTCGCGAGCAATATAGTAGCAGCCATCTTATATTTTGTGTTGAAGAAAAACATTTATTTAAACAAATGTCTCGCGTTATCCCGTAAGTAGGAACGGTTTGGAGGCGTGCGCTCGATGAGGCGTAGCTTTTTTACCACTAGCCCGGACTACTACATTAGCAAAGGTTAGTGAATCTCTCAATAAAACTCATATCCCCTTCGCTTTTCGTCAAGCAGTGTGCGACCTCTCGCTCCCAGACCCGCGCATCGCTATCCGTTTTTAGCGTCGAAATAATTCGCCCTTACTTCCCGCCCTCTTAAAAATAAAACAGCTCCCCACATTTTTCGCTCATCACAAATTTCTATCTAGAAAATTTCGCACTCGTTCTCTGTTCTCCGCTCGTGGAAAAGTTATGCAATCAGCTGATCGTCTCACTCGTCTCTTGCCCCGCACCTTCTTTCTGCCTGTCACTTGTCAAAAATAAATGTCAAACTAATATCGTGATATACTCTAACACAAGTATCGTTTACTTCCGAAATCTCTTGCAGTCGTTAATTATTTCAAGTTTCTAGAAATCATTTGCAGAATCCAACTTAATCCTAATGAAGATCACGATTTCAAGTGATTTTAGAAGGAGCTAATTTGATTTTCGAGAATTTTGGTTAAGATTGCCAAAGATTCATTGCTTTGATTTTGGGAGATGTTGAGTGATTTATCATTATTTTTTGCTTCTGGGAGGTAGATTCAAAGCGGAGCTTGATAAAATGAACGTCAGCTCTCTGCAGGTAACTTCGGGCTATTGGGTCCTATTTTAATAAACAAATAATAAAATAATGTAATGCAAGAATAAAAATCTACTGTTAAAACTTTAGACAAGTACGTCATTTTACGGTTTCTCAGGTATTTTGCAATAGCCATTTCAATTTATAAATAGCGTCTTCTTTTCGCAAACAAATGTTAAATACAAATTTCCTCGCCAGTTTAAGCTGTCTGTATGTTTTTTACCAGCAACTGAAATAATGTAACATTTTATAATTTAATTGAAAATTTGTAGATTAAAACATACGTAAGTGGGCTATTAAAATGTTCACCTGTCAATGAACATTTTATAATTTAATGATTTTACCTACTTAAATGTAGTATTTTAAAAATTCATTCCTTTTTTATTTTACAATTTTAAAAATTTAACTATTTAAACTTAAAACCTTCCACAGTGAGCCTCAATCATTTTAAACCTGAAAGTTCTTGCACTCGAATTTTCTTACCATAATTTTTTTAAAAATGATTTTGAAGTATTTTATACTCAAAGCTAAACTGAAGTATCTAACCTATTTCAAATTATTGTTTGGGTAGTGTTATTCTACATCAAAAGCTTAGTAGAAAAGTTTTATGATAGATCCAGATAAAATGAAAACTGCTTTTTATGGATGTTTTTGTATGTAAGAAAATGTTTTTTTGTTGCCATTCAAAGTATTCAAGCCTTTTTGCGCTAGACTTTTCTTTGTTATTTATCACTTTAGGAAAGTTTCTAAACGGTTTAAATATTGGAAGAAAAAAAGTATTTACCACTTCTTAAAGCAAGTAAAATTCAATTATTTGTTCTAAATATTTATCATTATTGTTTAGGAAATGTTATTCCATATTAAACAGTATTATAAAAGAATGAGTGCATAATTAATCGAAAAAATCGAAAACTGTATGTTTTATGGCGGTTTTTGTATAGCAGAAATCGTTTTTTGTCATCAAAGTTATTAAAGCGTTTTGTCTCTCGACCTGCCTATATTGCTTATTACTTTTAAATAGGTTTTAAACATTTTAAATACGCAAAGAAATTAATGATGAAGCTCTTTTTAAATAAGTAACATTTAATTCTATTTCTGCACAAAAATAAATCAGGAATATTCTTTCTGCAGAGCAGCATTGAGTTTAACAACTTTTAGATTGAAGATATCAAGGCCACGCTTCGTGATCATACAACTTTATTCGAATAGTTGCAAATTTTTATATTAAAAGTGTTCTGGAAATTGAATACTACATTTACTAAATATTCGAAATCAGACAGTAATTTAAAATTAGTAATTAAAAATTATACAAGTGTAATTGAGAACCTTAGGATTTGAACGCTTTTAAATGTCAGTGCTTAAACTTCAATAATTTCAATTTAAAGCTGAAAGCGTTTAAGATTCATTAATGTAGATATAATGTAAGGTAACGGTATTAAACTCCTGACAATTGAACGATCTTTAGTCGAAAACGTTAATAAAATATTAAGAATTGAAACGTTAGAAATTGAAAAATGGTGCAATTGAAAATTGACAAATATCATAAAAGGAAAGTGAATCTTTATTTATATCTTTTAGGTGGATTGGTACGCAGGATATGAGCAGTTTGTCAAGCGCAACCTGACTCTGCTCCCCGAACAGCAAGTGATCCAGCAGCAGCATCAACAGCTGGCGCAGCCCCAGGCAGACATCATGACGTCTATGTTCGATCAGCAGATAAAAAGTGAACCGATGGGATTTTATTCAGTGGCCTCGAGTCGCTCAGATGGTTCCAATTCGATGGTTAACCTCTCGGACGATCGGGAGGAACTTTCACAGCAGGAAGGCCATCTTCAGCAACAGGAGAGTCATCTGCAGCAGCAGGAGGCACATCTGCAGCAGGAGGGACATCTGCATCAACGGGAGGGACATCTTCAGCAGCAAGATGGACATCTGCAGCAGCAAAATTTGCAGGCTCATCAGCAACAACACGAGCAGCATGAGCAACATGAGGATCAACAACAGGGACAGAGTGTCTCGCCAAGTCGCCAGTCCACTGGACAGCAAACTGTCAAAGAAGGCTCGAGATCTAAACCTCAGCCTTGTAAAGTCTGTGGCAAAGTTTTATCCTCTGCGAGTTCTTATTACGTCCACATGAAACTTCACTCGGGGAATAAACCGTATCATTGCACGGTTTGCGAGGCTAGCTTCTGCAGAAAGCCATACCTCGAGGTTCACATGAGGACTCACACCGGGGAGAGACCTTTCCAGTGTGAACTGTGTCTCAAAAGATTCACGCAGAAAAGCAGCTTGAATACGCACAAGCGTGTACACACGGGTGAACGACCCTACGCTTGTGACATTTGTCAGAAGAGATTTGCTGTTAAGAGTTATGTTACGGCGCATCGTTGGAGTCATGTTGCCGAGAAACCACTTGTTTGTGACAGGTACTTCTACTTTTGGTTTTTAAAGGATGGTGTTTTTTTATTCGATATTTGATTCGCATTTTTTACTGCCACCCAGGCCTCGACCTCACCACACTATTGATATTATTTGCTACTTTTATGCTAATGCCGCTATTTCATTACTTTTCCTTGAAACAAATTCTGGAATTTCCTAGCTAATTGACTAAAATATTATCTCAGCCTCTCTCTACCTTAATTAATTTTTGCGGACTAAATTTTTCTCGTAAATTTATTTAGAGGTCATCCAAAAATAACGTTAGAATGTTTGTTAAATTTTCAACGAAAAAAAGATGAGTTTTTAACAACAAAAATATAATAGTTGAGATTTTTAAAGTTGAATCTTTAAGCAAAACAGATTTTCAACCAAACAGTTGCATTTTCAAGAAAAAAGATGAGCTTTCAACAAAATTGTAGAATTAAACAAAAATCCTAACAAAATGTATTCATTTTATAGCCAAATAGTTGGATTTTCAATCAAAGAGAGATTAGTTTCACACCAGAAAATACGATTTTTCAACCAAATAAATATTTTGATTTACATAGCAGTCGAATTTTTAAACTAAAACAATCTATTTTCATCCAAAAATGGAGTAGTTATATTTTTATTTGAGAGAATTAATTTTCAAATTTAAAAAAGTGAACCTTTTTTACAAAACAGTTTAATTTTGTACGAAGTAGGTGAGTTCCCTTCCAAATTGTTAAACTCTTGAGACAAAAAGACTGAATTTTTAATAAAAACTCAGTCCGAAAATATTTTTCGTTGAATTTGCAACAATAAACAAAAAAATATTTCAAATTAAAATTTTAAAAATTGATCAGCAAAAACGAATTTTCAACAGAATACTTGAATTCTCAACTAAAACAGTTGCATTTTTAACAAACAACAAAAAATCTTTTTCTTCACACAAAAAAAAAACTTTTTTTAACAAAATACATTTTTTTCAACCAAATATGTAGTTAAATATTCTACTAAATTGTTGAATTTTCAACCAGAAAAATATTGTTAGCTAAGAAAAAAAGAAAGTGTCAAAAAATTTGTTAAATTTTCAAGTATAAAAGACGATTTTTTAACCAAACAGTATGACTTTAAGAAATGGTCGGGATGTTTAGGAGATCGGAAAAAAGCGGGAAATGACAGTAAATTTATTTTTTGAACGGGAACTTTCCAAATTTTAAAAACAAAAATCTGTCAGTCTGATTTTAACATTTTTTAAAATAATTAGTTGAATTGTTATCTCTTTCTATTGTCATATCATGCAGTTTACAATGCGTAATTCAAAAATATGTCAAATTAAAATTCTCTGTTTTAGATTTTAATTTTTAAGGGTACATGTTTAATTTAAAGAATTTTAAAATGCAGTTTTAGATTTAAAAATTAGAAGCGTTTGAAGTCTACAAATTTTGATAGAAAAAGTCTTTTAGCTTATTAACTGTAAATATAAATTATAATGATTTTTTTAATAAAGTAGTACATTAAGGAGAAACAAGTAAATAATGATTGATTTTACAATAACGATTCGGTATCTGTTCAAAATTTAAGAATTTTCAGGTTTTCAGGCTAAAAATTAAACTTTCAATTATAAAGTCTTCGATAGAAACTTTATAAATTATTTTCAATTCCAAAATAATTTTAAAATAATATATTCTTCATTAAAGGCTTTTATTAAATTTAAAGTATTGTTTTGTCTAGAATTAAAAAATTAAAATTTTTTAAGTAAGCAAAAGAACAATTGACTAATATCTAGGAATAATTGTCTTTTCATTTTAAATAAGTATTTATAAATCAAATATTCTAAACTAAAATATAAACGTTACAATTAAAATTTTTTTCATTAAAAGAAAATTGAATTTGCAAATAAATGGTTGATTTTTGATTTATAATAATTATTATACACGTATTATTCCTAGAAAAATTCAAGAATGCCTTTTTGAAAATGATAATATGATTTCAAATAATTTCATCGAAGTGTCTAGGTGTACCAACAGAATCTGACTTGAGGAAGAATTCGAATTATTTTAAATGATTTTTAGAAAGTCTAAAAAAATTTTTTTTAATAATTCAAGATTTGAAGAAATGTAAAAAAACATGTAGATGTATTGAGGTTTTAAAATAAGATTTTTCAGATATTTAAGGATTTTTAAACTATTTAAAATAAAAATAATTCAACGTTTAATTTAACAAGTCTTAAGTTTATAACAAAAATGTAATCGTTCGAATTTTCTAAACGATAAAAAGTGGACAATAATGAATTTTGTGTTCAGCATTTCGCTCTACAATAAATAGTTCCCGTGAAAGAAATCGGTTTGATTTTATAAAATTGCTGACTCGTTTTATTTTTATATATTTTTTTTCGTGAAGAATGTTGAGTAAGCAATTCCAGATAATAATAAACAAGAATTTTTAATTTGGTCTAAATCGGTAGAATGGGTATGTGTTAATAATTTTAATTTCGAAAGAATAAAGGAAATTTTCCCAACAGGTTTTGCAAGTAATTAATTCATAACGTTGATTCTTTATTATGTTGAAGACACATCGATTAAATGATCAGAGAAGCACCAAAGTTTTTTATTCATCAATTACTTTCGAAAAACTGTTGGGCTCTAAAAATTACACTTATCAACACACGCATTGTTTATTTATATAAAATAACAAATTCTCCTTTAGCCGAAAGGTATACGTAAAGGTAAATTTGATGAGAAGTAAGGTTTTCAGTTTTCTAAATATTTATTTAAAAGCAAAACAAAAGCCTCTCTAAAATTATTACTACGCTATTTTTATCTAGTATATAAAATGTATATAAAAGCGAGATCGCTGTATCTGAAAATGAGAAATTTGCCGCTCTTTTAAATTTAGTGAAATTTAATTTGGAAGATGGCCTTTTTTAATTTTTGCCAAACGTGTGTGGTAATAATTTTTCCTAAAACTACTCTCTGAAACGCATAAATATAGTCATTAAACTCGAAAATTGGTTATGAATTGCCTTTTTTATGTAAGTTTGAAATTAAAAGTAAAATTAACGAAAAACTCCAATTTCAAAAAATAAATTAACGTAATATTCTCATTCAAAAAAGTAAATTCTTCGCTTTTCGGGCGTTTTGGGCAAATACTGTTAGAAAAAAAATCACCAGCTAAGCATCGCGTAAATAGTCGCGCAGAATTTTGGCTGGAATTTAAACAAATCTTTGTAATGATCCTCATATGTTTAATACTGGAAAATTTATATGAAACTATTTTTTCAAATTTGTGATACAATTACACTATTTTTTATCTCTGAAGTGAGTCCGAGGACTATGCTACCCAATCGTTTCAATTAGTGGCGCTGTTGTCGCTACAACGTGAGAATAATTTGCATGATAACAAAAATTTGTAGTTGAATCATACAAAGTTTAAAAAAATCTTTGCGTATACTTTTAAATTTCAAGAATATAACAAATATTTTTTTAAAGACTGAAACTGATTAAAATATTCCACGGCATATAGATCCTGATTTTTAAAATTTGAAATATAAAATAAATAATACTATCCTGCAGCAGAAAGCAATAAACGAAATGCAATCAATTACGACATGCCTTCTTGAAAAAGAAGATATGACTCAGTTATTATTACGATTTTTCTACGGAGTAACCGCTAAAAGGCAAACAAAAAATCAGTTAGCGAAATTTATAATTACAAGAAAAGCAAAAAAATCTGCGGAACAAAACTTTTTGTAATTATAAAAATTTAGGACCAGCAAAACGTCCCTCGCGGTTCCGTTGAATTTACTTTAACCCGAAATCCGTTAAAAATAATCTATTTTGAATCTAAAAACATCTAAATATCCACTTTTTCTCGAAAACAAAACAATATACGAAAAAGAAGTTAATAGCAAAATGTTCAATGAAAAAAGGATTATAAAAGGAAACTCTTAATTATTTTTAATCTCACTTCGTTTTCTTGAAAAACTTGATTTATTTCATTTCATTATAGATTATTTCTTTTCTTATTTCTTCTCGATAAAATTTTTCAAGTAGAAACGCTAGGAATGTACTTATACCAACATGTTTTTAACACTAAACACTTTTGATCATAAGCTATGGAATCAATGGATGGCTCCTACAAGCTATAAAAACAATATACACGGGTAGAAAAGCGAGTGTAAGGGTGAATGGGAAATTGAGTGAATGTTTCGATATTATTCAAGGAGTTAGACAAGGATGCGTTATGTCTTCGTGGTTATTTATATTATTTATGGACAAGTGTTTAAGAATGGCACTCTTCGACGAAGAGGGTGTGGATCTCGAAACAGTAAGGGTACGAGGGTTAGCGTTCGCA
>NC_046665.1:47426936-47439796 GCF_010883055.1 Belonocnema kinseyi
ATAATTCTAAAAGAATGTGGTGCAGAAGAGACGCTAGTAGACACATGGGAAAGAAATCGGTTAAGATGGTTCGGACATGTTGAGAGGATGCCAAATGAACGATTAACGAAACAAGTGTATCAAGGTAAAGTAAATGGCAGCGTGTCCAGAGGTAGACCGCGGAAAGAATGGTTAGAATGTGTGAATGAGACCCTTGTTAGAAGAGACATAAGAAGTCACAGAAACACGAGAGCCTGCATAAAAAAATGCATGGACATAAAAGAAGCTAGAGAAGTATGCCAGGACAGGAAAGCATGGCGGCAAATAGTTAATAAAAAGAGTGTCAGTAGAGTGAATGACGCCTGAAACAAAAGACAAAAGACCTTGCCCACTGATGGACCTAAGTGGGGAACCTCACATAACGACTTTGTGAGGATCTTCACTTGGGGTGATTATTAGAGAGATCGATCAGCAACCTGGTACTAGCAACACGAAAATTCTGGATCAATCTGAAAATTCTCTATCCCTTCCCCACATTACCCCTTTCCCCACCAAGTGAGTCACGCCTACCCTGCTTAATGGTGTAATAATAATTATACCATTTTAAAAATATTAAAAAGTGTTCCGACCATCCAAATAATAATATTTCTCTGTTCTAATTTTATTTCTACTATAAAACTGAAAAACGAATTTTTACCACCTTAAGTAAAAATCAAATTTTTGCAAGGAAACAAAGCAAGATTAAAAATAATAAACGGGATTGCTGTAGATTTTTTTTCAACAATTAATTTAATCTATTAACTTTTTCCCATATCTCACATCACTTTTTGAGAAAAAACTAGGTATTTCGATATTTAAAAATTAAAAATGGCATTTTGTTAGAAGCGGCTTGGTACCGTGCCCTTAGTGCTTTTTGTTTAATTTTCTAAATTTTTAACTTGATTTCTCACTTCGTGAGAAGGTAAGTTGTGTGAGAAAAATGTTAAAACAAAATTTGACCTAATCTTTATATGGCTTTAAAATTAAAAAATGTAACCTCTGAGAACTGAATATTTTTTAGTTTGAAGTAATCAGTACTAAATTGCAAATTAAAACAGTGAAAGTGGAATTTTTCTGAATCACAGAAATTTTAAATAAAAACTTGAAACTTTTAAAGTTTAGAATTGTAAGTTCTTATTTATAGTGAAAGATTCAAATTTAAGTATGAAATTTAAGGCCCTAAATATTCTATATATATATATTCTAAATATCTATATATTCTATATGAAATTTGTGGTCTCATAATAAAACTCATTTCAAATTAGGTATTCAAACCTGCTTAATATTTTATACTTGAAAATTTTATAAACTGAAAATTTCAGGAACAAAAAATGGAATCCTAGGCATTTTAAGAGTAATCAAAATTAGAATTTCAAGCGGAGGAGAAGGATTATTAGTGGTTCGGATAATTTTCAAAGCCGTAATTATGCCTAAATTTTACATCATTCATGACGTTAAATGAATAATCGAGAATCCTAAGGGGTTAGCCCGCAAAATTGGAAAAATTCATTTTTTTTTTGCTTTTATTATTGCCCGATATGTCTTACATGTCGAACTTTTTTCAGAAAGTGAAAATTTTAATTTTACTATTTTTAATAAAATAACAAAGTTCCTCATGGGGCTATCCCAAGACGTAGTCGTTGAACATAAGGGGCTAATCCAGTTCAGAATCTGATGGAGATACATGATTTTTTGTAAGGCCCGCGAGGTTTTAAGAAAAGAATACTAGTGTGCAGTACCACTTGTTGGTTCTAAAGGTAGATATGGATACTACGAACACGTTTTTGCCCTTATTTGTAATTAAAAATTACATACAAGAATCAGCTGTTTGTCAGCAGGTAACGTGCGTGTGCATTCCTCGTTTTTTTTCGTTTGTACATTATTAATTATTGAAAATGTCCACGAATTTGACTAAATTTATTATTACCGAGAGTTTTTAAAGTAGTTTAAAAAGCATTCCCTTTCTGATCGTCGAATATCTTTTGGGAAAACCCCCGGGAAACTTTGAGAGCTTACAGTTGGAGAAATATTACAAATATTGCTCTGAAACCTTGATATATTGCAGATTATACTATTTTCTGTCAGTATTGTTAACCTTAACAAAACATTACACGGAAATAACCAATGATACCATTCAAATAACGTCAATATAAAATGTATACACTTAACTACATGATGCAAATTTAACTTTTTTGTGGAAAAATAAATTGTTTTTGTTGGTAAGGTCGTCTGGTCGCATTTTTTCGATCGCTATATTTTATTTGGCACTGTATAAACATAGTTATTTTCCATGGAATTACAAGAAAAAGTGTTCATATTAGTCGATTTATTTAAACATTGTACAAAATAACAAATTTAGTACACAGTTTATGTCCCCAAGAGATGAAAATCCAGAATGCGTTGCTATTAAGCTCTTCAAGTATTTTAACAGATAGGAAATGGCACGCGGTCTCTAAAATGGGTCTTAATTTTACTTAGCAATTAAATTATAACTATTATTTATATTATTAAATACTTGTTACCCGGAAATCGCTCGATCTACAGTTTCCTATCCAGTGTTAATCTAATACATATTTAAAGCTGGATACATATTTGTAAAGCCGCTTATTTCTGTGCAAATTTTTAGGTGTTAAGTTAAAGGTATATTTTTTTCAACATAATCTCAAACGCCGTTTTTTTTTCTCATTTCCTAATGTACTTTTTTTTTTGCTGAATTTTGAACGTTGTCTGTTTGCATATATTTTATACATCCCTAAAGTTTATAACAAATTGCTTGACTGGTTTTTTAATTAATTAAAAAGGTACACTGTCCGCAGTGATCGCCAATCGTCCCCTTGTACTTAATATCAAGTGACGTTTAAAGTGATTGCAAATATTTGTCACTGATTGTGACTAAAGAATTTTCAATTGTAAACTTTTAAATTTGAATTGTTAAAAAAAAACTTTCAAACCTACATCTTTTTAGATTTTAAGTCGAATTATTTTAATTCAAATTGTGATTCTTTTTCTCTATTTGTATATTATACTTTTACAAATGAAAAATTTAGCACTCGGAAAATTTCACAATTATGAAACAAGTCCTTTGATCTATTCAGCCCAAAGTGGACGCGTTTTTTAAAATTTTTTCAGCGTCACTTAATGTAAAATCGGTCGTAAAAAATCAAGATAAGTCATTTCTGACGTAAAATCGTCCGATCTTTCGATTTATGGAGTCAGAATTTTTCAAAAATGCGTATTCAAAAAGTTATGACTGTTTCTTTAACAAAAAATGCGAAATTTCGCATGTTTTTTTTTTTCGAGTGATACTTTTTTCTCGAAAGTGCTTGAGGATTCTTAAGATTAGGGAAATTTTAGCGTCCTCCGCCCTATTCTTTTAAATGTACGACAAGTTTTTTCGAAATTCAATATGGCACAATCCAAAATGGCGCTTCAAAGTCCAATTTTAAAAAATATTTTTGTTATTTTCTTATAAAAACAGTTTATTTATTTAAATCTTCATGAAAATTCATATATAGTGATTTTTCGAGGCGCTGATTACAAATCCGGCATCAGATTTTCCAAATTCAAGGTGTCAGATCCAATATGGCCGCCAAAAAATCAATAATTTGTAGAATTTTCATGAAAATTTGTATACAGGGGTTTTTTAGGTCTCTGATTACGAATCTGACATGAGAATTTTCAAATTCGAAATGGCGGATCCAGTATGACCGACAAAAAATAAATAATTTGTCAAATTTCCATGAAAATATATGTACAGTTTTTTTTTACAATTCTAGTACATGTTTCTTAGCCATCAATGTATCTTGCCGTTGCTTTACTAATTAAAAAAATAATAATAATAAAAGGCTCTCTATTCTTGTTCACCTCCACGTGGTGAGAGCTGAGCAACGGCAAGATACATTGACGGCTAAGAAACATGTACTACAATTGTAAATGAATACATGTATATACATATTCATGGAAATTTGACAAATTTTTTATTTTTTGTCGGTCATATTGGATCTGCTATTTTGAATTCAGAATATCTGATACCAGATTCGCAATTAGCAACCCAAAAACCCCTATATGCAAATTTTCATGAAAATTCAACAAATTATTGACTTTTGGCGGCCATATTGGTTCTGCCATATTAATCTTTGAAAATCTCATGTCGGATTTGTATCAGCGTTTCGAAAAATCGCTATATGAAAATTTTCATGAAGATAGAAATAAATACATTTTGTTATAAGAAAATGACAGAAATATAAAAAGAAATTGACTTTGAAGCGCCATTTTGGATGCTGCCATATTGAATTTCGAAAAATCTTGTACATTTTAAAGAATAGGTTCGGTGGACGCGAAAATTTCCCGAACCTGAAGAATCCTCAATCGCTTTCGAGAAAAAAGTTTCACTCGAAAAAAAAATCATGTGAAATTTCGCATTTTTTGAAAATTCTGACTGCATAAATCCAAAGATCGGACGATTTTACGTCAGAAATAACCTATTTTGATTTTTTACGACAGATTTTACATTGAATAGTCAATAAAAAAAATGTTTAAAACACGTCTACTTGTGGCTTAATGGGTTAACTACTGGGACTTCCAATTTGAAAGTACAATTTTGTACTATTTAAATTAAAAATTATTCCATTCTAAATGTCAGTCTAAGTCGTCCAATTATTATGAATCTACGAATTAGAAATTATTAAAAATATTTTATAAAGCTTTCATCCTACATTTATTTTTATAATTACATTTTTAACGTTTCAATTTGAAAATAATTTAATTTTAAACAGATATTTATAATGGTTAAATTGGGCAACTCTGGACAGCAGGCTAACTGTAAAATTTTCTGAATTGATAGTTTAGGTTACTTAAGGTGAGTAGTTTTGATCAGAATCTTGAACCAGCTAAGGCTTGAACTGATTCCATATTCTTTTAACAGTTTTGAGTATTATATTTTATCAATTTAGGGAATTAACAGCTGCCCGAACCTACCCAAAATGTCAGAAGTCACCCCGTTTGACTGTAAAATGTTAAGTGTTTGGAAAGTACAAATTAAAGAACAAAATTCTCAGATAATAAGTTCACTGTCATTCTTGTTCTTTCCATCCTCTTTGATAATGGCTATAGACAAAAAGTAAGGAAATGATCTTTATTTGTGTCACAGGTGTTCCTTGACCTTCACGTCAAAGAGTCAATTCGCGATTCACATTCGCACCCATACGGCCAGCACCACCTTCGAGTGCAACATCTGCGGACGCACCTTCGTCCGGGACAGCTACCTGATTCGGCATCAGAATCGGGTGCACCGCGAGTTGAACCAGAACAACGCCAATCATAATCCGGCAACCCCGCAGAGCAGCGGGGGTGGTACACCGGGCACCGGTTTCGAGAGTCCGGTGTGCGACCTGCGTTACAACGAGGGACCCTCTTCGTTGGATGGACTCGGTCCCAGCAAAGGGGGCATAGCCGCCGAGATCGCTAGTTTAGCCAAGCAGAACAGTCTACAACTTCCTCTTCCTCTGCTGCATCCGCAGACTACTAACTAGTGTTTAGACGGCAGCGCGTCTCAGCCTCTGCCGTTACAACAGTCACCGCAGCAAGTAATTTGTCCCACCTCGGCGTCCTCGCCGTTTACTCTAAACTCACCCCTATCTCACGAGCATGCAACACCCCAGAGTGTCTACCAAACGACGGGATCCTCCGGTCCCATGGACAGTTCCAATTCCCAAATCTACTCTCACCTATCGCCACCCCTCGACCCGTCGGATTCGCACCAGTTGCACCGCGGAATCCCTCCGCCAGGGTTGCATCCTGCACTATATCTTTACGCCCAATACACCAACACCAACCCCGCCATTTCCTATCCGGAATACATCCAACGCAATAACTGAAAATAAATCCATGCTAGCATTGGTGAATCGATTTCAATTCGAGTCTTGGATTAACTTCAGGGTAGAAAAACTCTAGCTGAATTGAAACGATTACTGCATTATTTCTACTGAGAATGGTAGTCGACTATTTGGCTATCTGTCGCCAAAAATCAGAACATATAACGAGTTGGTCGAATTTTAATGATGACTTTAAGGTTTCATTTTGTAGATATGAAATGTTTTGTTCATAAATTAATACAAATTTACTTTGAGTTTATCTTTGCTTTAAGTAAGTTCATTTAGGCTTATAATTTGTTGAAATTTACAAGAAATATTACAATAATTTTTGTGAGAAAAGCTTTATGCAATAATTGTTTTAAACTACACAAAACAATATTAACAACACTTTTATACAAAAATTAACATGCATCTTTTCTAAGAACCAAAGTTAACTCGCTTTCATTCAATAATAAATCGTATTCTCCATTTCGGTGATATTTAGGAATATCATCGTTAAATCTATAGTCATTGTTCGATTTGCTTTCAAATGTCGTCCCTGCAGCTATAGTTTTTTTTTCTGAAAATGGAACAGCCTTGAAATTTTTAAGGTCTCGCAAATAGAAAGCTTTGAACTCTATTCGTTTCGAATTTTGATTTTTCTTAACACTGAATTTTAGTTTTAGAATTTCGTGGCTTCCAAAATTGAAGACTTTCATATTTTTATTTCCATTTTTTTCATTATTGACTATACACTTTCTATTCTGAAAGAGGTTAACACTTTCTGCTTTTCTATTTTAAAAATTTTCCAATCATTTGACTAATCGTTCAAAATTCGAAAGCCTTTCTAATTTAAAAGAATTTGTATTGTTAATGCTTAATAAAATTTACAGACTATACATTTAGAATATTAGAAAGTATGACAACCTTTCAAACTAAAGGTTTTCGATTTGAATTATTACGTGTTGATGCTTTTTAAATTACGCATTATCAACCGCTTTTGATTTGTATTAAATTCATAACTCTGGATAATTTGACTTTTTATATCGGTTTTAAAAACTTCTACGGTTAAGTGGGTATTGCTTCGGCTGAGTCTCACACATTGTGCATAAAGGCATTTTCATTTTCTCTAAACAAAAAAAATAGAGTTTATATTTAGACTTCTTTAGTCATTGTATACATTTCAAGTTAAATTTATTTATTGGTTAATTTACAATTTTCATATTTCAAATAATCTAATGCTGTAAAAATTATAGTTCTTTAGTAGGATATTTCCTTATTATACGATTGTAAAATTTATATTTACTTTTACTTTAAATATTTTCGAAATGTGGATGCTTTCTAATTTTAAAAGCAACCCTGTAAAATGTAAACGTTCTCGAATTTGAATTTCTTTCGAAATCTTATGCTTATCAAGTTTGAAGCATCTTCAATTTTAGAGGAGTTAAAATTTTTATTTTTGAAGTTTATTTCATATTTGGATTGCCTTATAATTTAAAGTTTTTTCAATTTTAAAATTTTACAATTTTATTTCTCTTAAATTTTAAGGTTTCTCAAATTTTAATTTTTTCTACTTGTGAATAATTTTCAGGTTTGAAGTTTTCCTCTTTCAGAAAGCTTTTCAATTTATATCCTTACAATATTTACAAAAGTTTTCCAGTTTTGGATGATTTCCAATGTATTACTTACATATTATAATGTTACATAATTTCGATAGCTATTATTGAAATCGAAAATTAGATCACTTTAAACTTCAAAGGGTTTCAGTTTTGGATTTGAATTTTCGTTTTCAGCTTGAATTCCATTTTAAATAAATTTATTTTTTAAAAACTCGAAAATCGAATACTTCAAAGGCTTCAAAGCTTCCTTATTCCTTTACTCTAAAATTCTTCCTCACTGTAATCTGAGTTCTTCCAGCTTTCAAAAAATAAACACCTCAAAAATTGAGAAGAATTTGATATACAAAATCCTTGACAAAATGAATTTATAATCGGAATATGCAGCCAATGCTAGCAAAGATCCATACTGGGAAGTCTACACGTTTCTATCGTATCAGCACTTTTCTTTTGTATCTTTTTTAACTACGTCTGCGAGTATACATATATTATGCGAACATCACACATATTTATATTATATTTTTAAAGGAGTTTAGTCACTTGGATCTGTGATATAGATAGTAATTATTGTCTTAAATATTGGTTTTGCTGTTTCGATATACCGAACAAAAGGAAAGACAGAAAGAAATAAAGAAAGCGATGTCATGGAGCGATGTAGTCATTGGTCTCAATGAACATTGCTCTCTAACGAAAGGTGTTTGGTAGACACCCTACTATTACCGCAACAACACGATTACTAAGATTCTTTAATACTAGAACTTTCGCTTATATCAATTATCTATTATTGACATCCCACTTATATTCCAATATCGATAACAGGGCTAGCTGATACTTTCTTCGTGTCCGAACCAGAATCAGATCCTCGAAAAACGAATTTAATCAAAATTTACAGAAAGCACAAAAATGAAGATAATTTTCGAGTACAAATCTCGAATGGCAAAATGTTGAGATTTAAGTATTTTTCTAATTCTGGTTCGTCATCGAAGTTTAAATTGTGGTTCATGGTTTCTCCTTGACTTGAAATGCTTTAAATATTTCGTTTCAGATCTTCGGAGTGGTTCTCTGGTTTAGAATTTAGATTCCTCGAAAGATGAAGAATTTTGTAAATTAGACTGGAACCCCAAAACTCAGTGCAGATGCCGCATCGCCTTTTGATGCTGTAGGGCGCACGTTTTTGAGCATTTTATATTATTAATAGCGATCAGATCTCCGATGAAATTTCGGACATAGAACTTTTCATCTTGATTTTAAGGACTACAATTTTAAATTCCCCATGGGCGTAGTTGGCCGCAAACTTGGATAAAAAGGTCTATAGCTGATCATCGCGATATCCATGAACAACATAGAATTATAGAAAGCTTGGTCCGAATGCGTTCTTAAATTCCCGAGAATTTAAGTTCAGTTGATATAACCGAGAATATTACAGAATTTAGGAGAATTTAAGAAGTTATGATTTTTAACAATATATATTGTTAAATACCAAGCGATGCTTCTTTTTTAAATAGTCAGCTTTATATCTATAAAGCAGCTCCGTGGCACTCTGAAGCGAAAGTGACGGAAATGTTGACCGTGGCCGTGGGCGGCGCTGGTTGTACTTTTAGGCAAAAAATTATTCCAATGCCTGGGAAAGCATGGAAAAAGTGTCATAAATGTGAAATGTTGTGCTTTTTTAATTACAAAAACGGACTTCTTCGAATTTTTTGCTTTACGATCACGTTTTGAAGCTTTTAGACTGAAAATTTATCAAGCTTTTTTTTGTGATGAACGGGAATAATGGGATATAAGTGTGTTGTTTTTGGATCTGGCAAAGAGCTATTTTCCGAGCTAATTTTGAATGAAGGCATATAATTTGTGCAAAGTGTTTTGGTTGTGAGGATATGTTTACGGAACATCCGATACTTGGAAAGAATGCATCTGTTATTGGAATGGTTCATATTTTTATCTGAATTGTTTTTCTCCTTTTTCACAGTTTTAACGCAAATCATTGATAAGACGAATTTTCAATAATATTAATAAAATAATTCATTAAAAGTGTTATAAACAAAATTTTTAATTTGTTTAATTCGTTACGAAAATTATTGGTAACATGAATCTTCAATAATATTAATAAAATAATGTATAAAGTTGTAATCAATAAATTTGAAAACAGTTTAAATTCTTTAAAATTCTTTTTAAAGACCGCAATCTTTATTTTTCACTATAAAAATAATTGACAAAAATGGTTTCACTATAAGAAAAATTTAGAATTTTAGCAAGATACATGTATAGAGTGAAAATGTTATTGAAAATATGCAATTAAATTTTTTTAACGCGAATTATTTGTAGCATGAATTTTCAACTGATATTACAAAAATAATTAATAAAAGTTATAAAAAATTTTGAAAAAAGAATTTAATTCGCTTAACGCACTATTGCGTCAATGTCAACGAAGGGGTTAACAAAAGAAGTTATTAAAGCTGTTATCAAAAAATTAAAAACCATTTTGAATTCATTACAATTGGTTTTAAAGGTATGATTTACAAATATACTTTTTTATTCTACAACTTTATCAATATTTATTTATTCTATAACTCCTACTCTTTATGATATAAAACATTTTGTAATCTTAATTATTTTTTTAACATGATTAATTTTTATAAATTCCTCATAACTAGAGAAAGTAAATTATTTTCTATATTTAAAAATAAATATAAATGCTTATAGTTTAGTTCAATTAAGCATTGGTTTCAATTTGCAATAATCATTATAGATGTCAATAAAAAGAAAATTCAATTTAAATGTGCAATTTTCACAGCTTACTCTGCTGAGTAATACTGAAAATTTAATGTTCGTTTGTTATAATATAATCTTTTATTCACGTTTTATTGGTAGTTATCCATTTATTGGATATTTAATATGCTACAAAATATTGTTCTGAGATTAATATATGTAAAAACGTATTTTAACAATTAACATAAATTAAATTTGTACTTTCCCCGTGCATTTGAATCATTTTCGGCCTAAAAGTACAGCCAGCTCCGCCACTCGGCCACGGTCAAATCTCATGTCACATTTATCATAATCTAGAATGATTAATAGCAATACTTTCTTGGAAAAGTGTTTTTCATTTTAAATACTGGGCCGGATGCTTATTATATACTTAAACTAAGTTTTCAACAATAAAAAAAACGTTCCAATTTAACGAAAAAAATGCAATTTTCTATTATTTAAAATAAATTCTGAAATTCTCATAAACTCTCAGAGATTTTATTTTTCGGTTATATTCTCATTCTCGTTGTTGGTCTCAAAGCAATTTAACCGGCTTAGAACTCTAAATTAGCGAAAATGGTAGTGGCGACATCTGCTCGCAGTTTTGAGTGTCCATCTCAACTGTCAGAGATTCACTCTTGCTCTCTGGTTATTTTTTCTTGGAGCGAGAGACAATATCGACCTGTGACGAGAATTTCCTACTAGATTTAAAATAGAGACTTTGAGCCATCAGTTCCATAGGTGTACTTATGCTTGACATATGGAGGTATACTTTATACGACGTTGTAAATACATATTGTACCCACATGCCTAGAGAATTTTTATGAACAATTCATCCTTATTCATCTATAGTCCAAAACCTCTTGAAAGATTTTATTAGTAGGGCTGTTATTGTAATTTGCGATTTATAAAACACTAATTAGCTCTTAGTTTTATTTGTTACTAATACGGCTTCGAACAAGTGGGGGAACCATGACTACCATGTGAGTTTTCATTGTTCGTTCAACTCCTGTAGACACAGAGGATAACATTCGGAAGCGTCTCACAATGGGCAAATCATCATACAACATACATACATTCATACATTATAATTATTTGTCTGACAAGTGGCTCGAATAACGGCAGAAAAGCCAATCGTGATTTCGCGTCAGCAATGTCTGGATTTTTTCTTTTTCTTAGGTCCGTTTTTACTAATTGTTAGCCTGTAGTTTTTTTTCTCAATAACTGCGCGCGTATGTCTGAGACTTTCAATTCCCAGAGATATACATGAGAAGACATCGGGGAAGACTGATTATCGTTATGGGGTTAATGTGTATTTTAAAAATGGAGATAGAAAATAGGCGAAATTTTGAATAGGGCAGAACTTGAGATTAAGTAACGGGGATTTTCTACCGTAAGAGGCTTCACATTAAGGTGGTTTCATTTTTTTTGTAAGCAAAGAAAAGACCCCACAATAAAGTAATGGAAAAGCCTTTTCCATGCATTTTGAGCGAGATCTTTTATTTCCTTAAAATGAGGAAAAAAATGGTTTAACCACCCTAATGGAAATACATACTGTAGAGGAAAATAATTATCTTTATATTGGCTGGTCATTGTGCAGCTGAGAAGATATCGTATACTACAGAGCTGTGATTAAAGCCTCCGAGCATACTGTCGCGCAGATCCTGTTTAGTAATCTAGTGATACGTTAGCTAGCCTACGTACATGATAAAAGTAGTGATTGTCGAATAACCGAAACTATTCGTTTTTACGAATCTAAGATCGCTCGAACGATCCTGATTCCGAATTCATTTCCACTATGAAATGATCTTCAACTTCCGATTTTCGATTCCAGTATTTCAAACGCTTCTTTCCTCTCGTCTAAGCAATCTGCTCAGTCACTTTCAATTTAATTTTTTTCCAGCGCGTAGATCAAAAACATATTTTTTCATAGGGTCGGAGGGCAGGAAAGAAAATTTTTATAGAGCGTACTGGACAAAAAAAGCGAATTAAAAATCGATCCCCTTTGGGATTTCAGAAAACCCTCAGTTGGTTAAGATTAGATTTTTGTACACAATATGTGTACCTACTGTGTATATGTTTTTGCAGTAAAGCTTTTCGTTGAGTAGTAATTAAAAATAATTTATTTTCCTGGTTGATTTGCGATCTGAAATCGTCATTGAATGATTTGATCGCGAAAGCGTTTTTCTGTCTTCGATTGATTTAGAAATTGTGATTATTAATTGATTGTTCTCATCGCAGAGAGACGCGCAAGAAAAGTGACGATCGAAGCGAGAAACACTTTTCAGCCTTGAAAAAGCCAAGCTTGTAAATAATCTAAATAATAATTCATAATGGAAATTAATGAGTAAGGGTCTACGTAGGTTAAAAACACTTAGCCATTGGTCGAGATAATATTGTGTAAAACACCCGATGTAAAATAGTTTAAGGCACTAAGTAATACCAAGGCGCAACAGCTATTTTCTAATCGAAACACGTAAGTTAGTGCGATAGGAATAACAGAAGTTAAATACTGATTAGCAGTCATACCTCATCGACATCCCGCGAAAATCGTCTTTGATACAACATCACACTTTGTAAAGGGCCATCCATAAACCATGTGGCTTTTTAGGTGGGGGGGGGGGGG
>NC_046665.1:47439808-47443927 GCF_010883055.1 Belonocnema kinseyi
AACCTGGTGCCATAAAATGGCGAAAAACGGGAAAAATGAGAAATGGGCACATGGTTTATGGAAGCCCCCTAACCGGTGAATATCGTCCATCGCGTCGTATTTTGCCTTTCGTTCAGTTTTTATTCACAAAAAAAGAAAACATTCGCTAGTCTAATCCCCGTTTAAAGAAACGTGATAGAGGCAGTTCTGGTTTATAATCTAGGTCATAATTCTGTCATAAAGCTTTGTTATTTTGGAAATATGCTAACAAACTTTATTTTCATAAGTGTTTGATCTCAAATTTTTATTGGTAGTTATTTTAAAATTATTTCGAAACTATTTAATTTGAATGATTTTTCTTTTCGTGAAATCAATTTCCTAATTTAATTATTTAGCATTTTGAGAGAAGTTTATATTCGTGTTTTGAATTTGAAAAATAATGAAATGAAAGTATGTTTCAAATCCGAAAGTCTGCTCATTTTCGAGATTTTTAAAATTTGAAAGCTTTCTAATTCTTGATGCTTATAAATTTCAATCAAATTTAAAGGACCCCGCACAAAATGTAAGGAAAAAGCCTTTTGGTGGACATTACTGACACTCATTTATTTTGTAATTTATGGAACTAGAAGAAATTTCCTAAAAGGAGTTTGACCAATTATGGCCAGCTTTTTTTTGTGCGGAATCCTTGAATAGATTCATCATTTTTTTATTTCTCTAGATTTAGAATATCAACTTTCATTGCTCCTATTTTAAATTATTTTCCAGTTTTATTTTTTTTATATTCTATGGTCTTCAAGTTTTTTGTTTTCCAATTAGTATAATTTTTAATGACAATGTGTTCTACAAATTTCTTAGAATTCATATACTTCCTATTTTAGATCCTTTTAAATTCTAATTTTGAGTTTTCAATTCTTTTACGTTTTCAAAATCTGATACCTTTCGAATATTTGAGGCTTATATTTTAATTGGCTTGTAGTTTCATATTTAAATTTATTCAAACTTCCAAACCCTTGGAGTTTTTGATAATTTCGAATTTGAGTTATTTTAGAATTTAGAATTAAATTTTGAATTCTAAGGCTTTCTAGTTTTTAAATTACAATTTTTAAAGCTCCTAAGTGTGGAAGATTTTGCTTTTAAATGTTAAAAACAAAATCTGAATACTCCCTAATTTTGAATTAATTTTTAATTCTGAAATTATTTTTAAAATTATTTGAATTCCGAACATGGCCCAATTTATAAATACTGTAAGAGCCTATTTTTGATATAAAAATGTATTGTTTTCTTTAAATTTTTAATTTATTTAGAAAATTGTTAAGTATAGACTATTCTGTGATATAAGAAAGAGAAAGCTAAAAATTGCGGTTTGGTCTCTTAGCTAAAGATTGTTAATTTAAGTGGATAACAAAATAAAAAAGAGAAAGGCGACTAGTTTTTATTAGAGTGCCATTTCATTGAAAACCAGTTCTAAACTCAAGTTTTAAACGGGGATCCTCTTCCATTGGATCGAATGATTAACTAAAATCAACACTGAACGGTAAAACATCGAAGCACAAAGTAATGTTTTATCCTTATTTACATATAAAAACATATAGCTTACAAGGATCGCAAAAGAATGGGGCGCGAAATGGTTTTTTGAGATGTGTGCTATTCGTTAACGAATCATCTGTGATGAATGTTGTCATGACAATGTGACATGAAAAATGTGACATAGTCAGATTTGCCATCGACGAACTATAATGCACAGTAATAAATGTAAAGAATTCCTGTAAAAAGATTCATTTAAGTGAGGAGAAATATGTGATTACAATATCTCTCCTTTTGATATTTTAGGAAATGCAGCTGTACAAACAAAAAGTAATGAAAATATTTCTCCTTATTAAAATGAATTTTTCAAGAGAAGATCTTTGCGCGAAAAGCTTTGAATTTTTTAACGTCAAATTATTGAGTTATATTTTTTGTATTTGTGACGTTGAATACTCAAGATCGGCTCTCGATTTTCTTTGAACAATAAGCAATCTTGGAAAATCGGGGAAACTATTTTTTTACTGAACAATTTGTGATAGTTTGTTATGTTTTAGTGAGATGAAAATGATGATTATAGTGTCAATTTCATTATTGATTATTTGCAATGAAAATAAACATACAATGTGTATTTTTCAAGAGTCCATTATAATATTATTTTATATAGAGTGCTTGAATGCGTTTTTATTTGGATTACTTAAATTCTGAATGACTTTCGAATTCGAGGATCTGACCATTTCTTTCCAGATGATTTCATTCGTTTTTTTTTTCTTTAAATTAGATCTCCTTTATTTAAAATGAAAGTAATTTTTATTTTTGAGAAAAAATGTGTCATTTGTTCTTAATTTCGCGATAGCATGAAATCCTCGTTTTCTGAAACTCGAGAGTCGTTCGTAGCTGATAAGAAAGCGCGAATTACGTCAATAACTTTCGATAATTGCACTTTAGTCAGGTGAACGATAAAGAATGTGAAAGTGTGAGAATACGCAGAGTCAAGAGACTATTTCGAGAAAATTCTTCAGAGGTAGAATCAATTCCCAAAATATAAAAGCAGCTTAGAGAATACTATAAAATTGATTAATTGAATCATTCATTCATTCATGCATTCATTTCTTCATTAGCTGTCGCTACACTATCGCACCCTGTAGAAATTTATCCTCGTTTTTAAATAAAGAAAAGTTGAGAGAGTGCTTAGAATAGCGATTAGTAGCTTTTTTCGAGAGCGACTGTCAGTATGAAAAGGAAAAGAAAGATTCTCGTAAATCAAATTCAATTTCTGGAATCAAACTGGGTCTCTTAGACAGATTTTAAGATTTGAAAATGGCTAGAAACTAATGATTAAAGGAGAATTTTTCTTCGGATGTAAAATTAGGAATTACAGTCTAAGCTTGAGAGATTTCAATACAATGCCCGACGAATCGTTTGATTCACGGAGAACAGCTGCGAAAAGAACAGACAAGAGTTTGTTTTTTCAATCCGAAATGATTAAAAGCAATAGTAATTAATTTTTCACGCAATGAGAGGCCGAGAAACAAAGAGTCAAGTTGAAGAATGCAGAGAAAATCGAACAAAGGCATACTTCTAGAACAAACGTAAAAAAATGCGAAACCTATCCACAAATAATAATATTTGTCGTAAAAAAAATGCTCGCGTCGCTCGAAATTGCGCCTGTACCATTTTGCTTCTTTAGCAGAGTACAATGCCATTTATTTTTGTAATACGTTTACGTAGGATAGTTCTTATTTTTATAGAGGTTTTATCGTGCCACCGTAAGTCTTAGAGGCCTGCGTATCATAGATTTAGAGAATTTTGTAGAAATGGGGTGGAGGGCAGGAGATTGGAAAATCTGCGTTCGGCGCTCAAAACTGACCAGAGCGTGCTTAACATTTTTACTCCAATTGCAAAGAAGCAAAACTATAATACATAAAGTAGAATTTATATAGAAAAACGAGCGTCGAACGGGGATCCAAGAGAGGAAAACTTGCAAAAATTTCCGATGGAGAGCGATCCTTGTCTTGTTGTAAACTTCATTTTAAGGCTTTTCATTTTTCACTTATTATGGAATTTCAAATTCTAAAGCTTTCACCAAAATTGTAAAAATCCCCCATTCATCGTAGACAAAAAATCTCGGGAGTTTGTCAGGAAAACGATAATTTTGTACATTGAATGAAATCAAGGAGTTTTTCCTGAAGGACTCTTATTTCCTCAATCTCGAAAAGTAATAGTTGATTGAAATTAAACACAAAAAAAAGGATCGTGTCTTCGGAATTGAAATAGAGAAGGGACCCGCATTGGCGTTAACGGAAAGACACCAGAGTACTCTATTGATAAAAAGTATCTAATTAAGCGATAATCTACCGAAGTAATGACGACAATGAACGAGTAGGTAATTAGCTAAATCACGCGATGTTACATACCTGCAAAATATGCGCTTGCGAAGGTACACACATAGGCTCAGAGACACATAGGGACACTTTTCTAAGAGCAGTTTAATAACAAAGATAACAAGCAAAAAAGAAACAAAAAATCTAAAGAGGGTCGACGCTTAAAACGTATATAATTTTCACCGACATATCCTGGCTAAACACATCCTCTTTACGTACATACTGCATATACCTA
>NC_046665.1:47444027-47454312 GCF_010883055.1 Belonocnema kinseyi
AATAGGCTATTTTGTGTGTAAAACGATAATAATTGAATTATCATTATACAAGACCATGGTACATATTATTATACATATAACGATGGTACAACTAAGGCAAGTATGTACTGTACATAGCTGTCACTTACCCTCTGCCCACCCCACATGCGAACTATACATAAAAACATTATATATATACATACACCCATTAGTTTAAGAAACATTAACCATTGTTGTACTAATTATTATTATGAAATATTGTGAATTATTATGAATTTATGATTATTAATTATGAATTATTATTATAATGATTATTACTGCGAGAACAAAACAATATGTTGCTATTATTTTAATTAGAATAATAAGCTTTACCACTAGCGGAAGTAGACCCTCACTTTTAGCACGATCAGAGAGAGAGAAAGAGAGAGAGAGAAAGAGAGTGTGAGAGATAGAGAAGTCTTATTCTTCAAATTGGATTCTACCTCAATTTTATGATAAAGAATATTGTACTCGTATATTCTCTTTAAAGGAGTTTCGAAGACAATTTTGAGTGGGAAGAAGAGAGTAAGACCGTTTTGAGCAAAATAGCGTATTGTTGGCCTGCAGCGACCTCATACTGTGATAATTATAAAGAATATTATTTAAATTAAGATTCATTGTATTAAGTGAAAAGCGCCTTCCGCGATTGAGCGAGCAGTTGGTATTTTTGGTATTTTCGAATTTGTCTTCATTTCTAGATCTTGTAATGCTTCTTCAGATTTTCTCATTTAAAAGCCTTAAAGTTTGATTCTCCTTATTTTAAAATACTTCCCAATCGTTGATAGAATCAAATTCGAAGGCTTTTAAATGTTGCCTTTTTTTAAATCGAGAACTCTCCAATTCTGGATTGCTTCCTAAAAATGAAAATCTACGAAAGCATCGAGATTCCTCCAGCTGTTTATCAATCTCGATAATTTGTACGTAAGTCTCGCTACTAGTCGAACAAAATTGGCTACTCTTCTGGATATTGAAAAGGGAACTGGAAAGTTGAGATATCGCTGTGTAAACGAAGTGATAATGCTAATGCTAATGCTAATGTTAGCTTTGTAATGCGAAATGTGAAATTTCGCGTAAAATGTATTGTAAAGTATGTCGTTCCAAATGGTAGTGGACAAATACAGTGAGAGTACCGATACAAGTTACATAATTATATCGTTCCGTTTTAGGTGATAAAAATTGCAGAAATCAATGAGTTTAACTTCCCGATTACGGAGAGCTTTTTGTTTCGATCACGCAGCTCTTTACTCTATCGATGTCGGTGAGGATGAAGAAGGCAAGGATCGCTAAAGTTAGCCATAGACGATGATATTTTCAGTATATTATATTGTGATGTTAGGTTTTAAGCTGTGACCTAAGTCGGGAGAGCTACTCTGAGGTCGCTGTAGTCAGACTTAAACGCTAGCGTGAGGGATCACTTTCACATTTTTTTAGGCCACCTTAACGTCTCTAAGACCTTATAGTTACAGCTAAAAAAAGTATCCGTATAATTAATTGTCTTTGGATGATCAAGACGCAATGGAAATGTATATTGTGATCGGCAAGCTACAATGTAGTTTGTTCGTATTATCATGAACAAACGAGAACACTTGAGTAATAAAGTAGATATCCATAGGCAAGATCCTTCCGCTTTATTAATTCCTTATACATCAGTCGCTAGTTTTATTTTAAAATCAAGTTTGCTTCTAACTACAAATTCCTTAAATTTTTCAATTCTTCGATAAAATACCAAGTTACATATTTTAGGATTATATATTGAAATAGAGTAATATTATAGAAGTTTAATTAAAGGGTCCGCGGTCTAAACCTGTTATCTGACTTTATAGAAATCTTACACATCGAAGGAAAATCGTTCCACGGACCTATGCTGTTGTAGATACCAAAACGCAATTTATGAAAGTCAATTTAAAAAAAAAAACTAAAAGGATGTTTGCCGTTTCCTTTGCGGAGTATTAACTGCATACAATTTTTTTCCGAAAAATACAAAAAAATCAATTTCGAAAGTAATGTTAACAAGTTTAGATCGAAGACCCTTCAATTTGAACCCAAAGTCCTAGAAAGACACGTGATGCTAAAAAAAATTATATTTAAGTTGAAATCACTGCAGAGCTCGGATCATGCGACTTTTTCCAAAAATGTGATTAATTGGGTCTTTTTCCGTTTTCTCAGATGTTCGATATACTTAGTTTCGATTTCAATCAGAATGAAACTGATAAAATTCAAATGCAAAATTAGAAAAATAGTACTATTTTAATTGAGAACATTAAAAATTAAATCATTTCTCATTAAAGCTTTATAATTAGAATTTTTTTAATTAATTGCATTTGAAAATAAACAATTTCTAATTTCGTATTCAAAGTTTTAATTTTTTCAAATAACCAGCCTTTAACAGTTGAACATTTTTAATCCGAGAATGTTTCAAAGTTTATTGTTTTTAGTTCAAAATCGGCCTTTTGGTGACAAATCTAATTTTTTTTCATTTTTGTGTACAAAATTGCACTTTTTTTTGAAAATTTCCTTTTTTGGATGAAGAATTTATCGTTTTGGATTGGAAAATCCATAAACTATTATGAAACTTAAAAAGAAGATAATTCCATATTGAAACAGTTCCTATACACTAGAAAATATTTTTTTTTCTGTCGGGCAGATAAATCAAATTTCCGTTACGTATTCTCATAAGATTTTATGTAGTCTTTTATGTAGTTCTGTGTAGCTCATAACTAGCTCCCCAAAGATAACAGAAAATTAAATTTCACATCTTCAAATATTCTTAAAATTTTCTTCAGGATGGTCCAGTCTTCAACATGGAATGGAAGAAGGCAAAAACTTTACCTTCATTTTACCAATAAGACCTGATTGTTGGAACCTTTTTAGATTTTGTTAGAACACAAAAGCTGAAGGCGAATTAGGTTCACACTAATTAGGAATCCCGGCCTCGATTCCGATTCTCAGAAAGAATCGATTCCTTGCCCTCGAGAATCGACATTTTGGAATCGTACCGCCCGGTGGAATCGAAGCCAAAATCGATTCTCGAGCCCCGATTCGACGTCGATTCTCTAATATTTGTCTCTCATGTTAGACGCACTGCGCTTGCGCTAGGGAGCTTAAGATGAACACAACGCGACAACCCGTTACAATAACAATAATAAGTCTGACCATGTTTATTGTATTTGGGGTGTATTTTTGGGGTCACTGGACCAAAAATTGTGGCAATAGGTGTGGAAATGTATTCTTACTTTAAAACAAAACTTTGACATTAATTTATAATGATGTTTTAAATTTTTTTGGTACTTAGAATGATTATTATATATACTTTATGTTCTTTATTTAAGGGGGTTGGTGCGTATAGATGGCGAAAAATTGACGGGCACTTTGGGCATTTTTTTCTCAAAGACTATTCAATATTTTTATTTGAAAATTGGAAAAGTTCTTGTTTATTATTAAAAAAACAAAACAAAAAATTTCACACAATCATTATAAACAATTAAGAAGTAAGAATACGTAATAACTTTTTTTCCCTCTCAATTTGTGCCGTGTTTTATAGCTGCTGTGTTACTCTCAAACATAAAAATCAAATTGTTTTGTTTTTGTCATATAAAAATCTTGTTCATAAACTAAATCTAAAGTTATTTAAATATTTTGCAAAAAAGGCAGACTTTTAAAAAAATTTTGAAAAAAGTTTTTTATTGTTATTGCAAAAAAATAGTTTAAAATTTTTTTTACAAAGACCTTCTTTCGATTTATTAAAAAAAAAATCGATTTTTTTAGCCATCTATACGCATCTACCCCCTTAAATACTGCCTACATGTTTCGACTCGGATGCGAGTCTTTTTTAAGGCGAATTTTTACATTTGATTAAAGCAAAATATAAAGGAAAAATTGAAATATCATTTTTAGTAACAAAAATATTTTTGTAAAATATATGAAACATATAATCATGAATTTTCGATGTACTTTCCCCAAAATATATATTTATTTAACTTTTATTCTGATTTGCCTACAGATAAGATGTTTTCAAATTTATCCAACTTTTTTATTACAACTTCAAGTTCTTGCAATTCGACTTTAGCTCCGGTATAATCAAAGGGATAAATACAACAACAAAAAAAAAACGATTTTTCTAAGTGAGTCGAAACTTTTGCAGGGCAGTGTAGTTAGATTACAAATTATTGATATTGATAGAAACTTCTTCTGTTCCCCGTTATGGGAACAGTAAAAATAAAATATAAAAACTTAAAAATATATTGTTGTTTATTCGTTCATCACCAGATTATTTATAATAACTATTCAATTATATTAGTCTAATTATAAATATATTACACTTTATTGTTACTTATAATTGTTAATCTGACTTGAAATTAATGCATTATAATTGAATTTGAAATAATAGCGGACTTTATTAAAAGTAAGGTAATCGGAATATATTTAAAAAAAATTATATTATACATATTGTATTTATTTATTAAAATATTATTTAAACGTTGATGTAACTTGAAATGAATGCATTCAATTTTAAATAATGGCGGGCTTTTTATATTAAGGGAATCGGAATCGACTCTCACCTCCGATTCCCCTAATCCCAATGGTTTTCGGATTGAGAATGGCTTGGCGGTACTCTAGATAAACTACGTTATCACTTTGATGGAAGCCTATAAACTACGATTGGAAACAGAGAGGGGGGGGGGGTATAAGTAAAAATAACGTTACGAACTTAGATAACATTTAGAACTTAAAACCAGTAAGAAAATCCAACTCTGTTTTTGGTTAAAGTTTTTTTTTTATTGAAAAGGCTACTATTATATTTTCAATTCGGAGTTCATTTCGTTTGGTTAAAACTTCTATTATTTGCTTAAAATTTGTTATTATTTTGTTGAAAATTCAGCTATATTATTGAAAAGCAATATTTTTTTATCAAGAGTTCATCTATTTTTATGAAAGTTTGTTTCATATTTGGAAGGAAACAAATTTTTTAAACTGAAAATTAATCTATTCCATTTCTGGTTAAAAATGTATCTTTTTCAGTTGAAAATTTAATTCTTTAGATACAACTTTATCAATACCTCTCCCAATTTGGTCCGGTGCCACTGTTTCGTGAAACTATCAACTGTTACATGCTTCGTTAGGAATTTCTTTTTTTAGTCGAAAATTCAACATTTTTGTTAAAAATTGTTTTTTTTTATTTAAAGTTATTTTTTATCAGAGTTTTTATCTGAAATTTAACTATTCCATTTTTGATTGAAACTTTATGCTATATATTATATACGATAAAAATTGAACTATTTGGTAGAAAATTCACGTACTGAAAAGCCGTCTTTTTAAGTAGAGAATACATATTGTTTGTTAAAAATCTAACTATTTATCAGAAAATTCATGTATTTTATTAAATAGTCGTCTTTTAAATAGAAACCCTCTATTAAATGTCTTATAGAAATGGACCAAAGGATATATAGAACCATATAGAGCTATATATAAATGTTATAAATTCTATATGGCTCTACATGGTTTAATATATCCTTTTGTCCATTTGTATAAGTTTCTATAAGGCATTTAATAGAGGGAAATTATCCTCGTTTGTTGTAAAGACAACTTTTTAGTTGATAATTCAACTATCTTGTTAGAAATTCATCTTTCTTGATAGAAAATGATCTTTTTTAACAAAAATTCACGTTTTATGGTTTAAAAGTCTACTGTTTTCTAAAACATTCTACTTCTTTACATAAAAAGTTGACCGTCTCCTTGAAAATTCTTATGTTATCTTACAAAAGTCACCTTTCTTGGTTCAAAACAAACCTATTTGATGAAAATTTTACCGTTACTTTAAAAAATGGCCTTTTTGTCCTAAAATTCAAATATTTAATTAAATTTTAATCTTTTTTGTTTGAAATCTCGACCATTTGATTGAAAATGCATCTTTTTATGCTGAAAATTTAACTATTAGGTTAGAAACTCCACTAATTTCTTAAAAATGTAATAGTATCTTCCTTGTTGGAAAAGTAAAATTTCGTTAAGAATGCAACTGGCTTAAGACCATCTATTTGTTTGTTGTTGCAACTTTTTGATTGAAAATAATTCTGTTGTTGAAAATTCGACTCTTTGAGTAGACAATGTTTTTTGGTTGGAAATTCAACTGTTTTGTTTAAAATGCAATAATATTTCGGCTTGAAATCTTTGGAATTTAAAGTGTTTGCTATTGAATTGAATAGTTTATCTACATTAAATTTTATTTAAAAGAATTTGAAAACTTAAAAGCCGACGTTAGTCAACGACAATAGTTAGAATTTTATTATTTGAATCAGTTTAAAATACTCACAGCTTTAAAAATTGTAATTCGTCTAAAATAACATTATAAACTCTAGAATTGTGTAGATACACTAGTCCTGTTAATTGTTCTTATCGAACTGTTGAGTTTTCCTTATTTAAATAAATCCATTATCTCTCCATATTTTTCTACCTTCTATTCAATTTTGTTTCTTTGAGTAATAAATTTTCAAAAGTTTAATAGTTTCAGCCTTTTTAAGAAAACTTAAGAAAACCTTTAAGAAACTTTTTTTCATTGTAACTAAATTCATTCTTGCTTCTAAGAACTCGAATTAACCGCTTCTCTCAATCGTTTTCTCCCGTCTGTCGGCTTTTATCCGTAAAATCATCACATTCTCAATCATTTCTTGATTTCTAAAGTGAGAAACGGTGAGAAAATGACATTTGGATGAAATACTTGATATACGTAAACTAATAAGTAAGATTTAAACTTAAATATCATTCAACCTGTCGCAACATATAACTATTTTTCATTAGAAAACTTGTTTGTATTGATTTTGTATCTAAAAGAGAATCTAAAAAATTAAGAGATACAATATAATAAAAATTTTCAAATATTACTTTCTGTAAATCTTGAAAGCTTGTAATTTAAATCCTTCCAAATTTCTGTCTTTCCAATTGGAAGGCTTTAACGTTTAACTGATTAAAAGTGTTGAATGACCTGAAAAATAACAAATTACTTACAAGAATTGCACATGAAAACAATTTATTCAATCTCCACATCTACAATAGCATCCTCGACAACAATCTGTTCGGAAATTGCCGGGACCTGCAACATCGGCAAGGGATCCGGAGAGGGACTGAAAACATTACTTGAAGAGTGGTCTTTAAAATATTCTCCCCCCTTCTCTTCATATTCTTTTCGAGTTACCAAATAATCACTGATGTCACCGTTTAAACCAAAATCTCTAGCTCCATACCAGGCATCCAAACTCGTATTTTTAGCGATATTCACTTGGAAACTGGAGCCAAAGGGCCTTATCTCCTTCAGCTCGCGTTTCAGTCGATCCAGCAATCCGGGGTAAGAGGCAGGTCCTCCAGTTAAAAAAATATTATTCGTAAGCCTCATTTGCACCTCGGGAGTGTATCGTTTCAAAACAAATTCTATCGTTTCTGCAATTCCAGCTTCGACAAGGCCTATCATTGAGGGCTGAAATAATAATTCCGGAGCTCGAAGACGCTCAATTCCCACATGTAACTGATGAGTTTCTCCTGGAATCAGTTGAACGCTAGATCCTGCTCCGTCGAATTCTGGGTCATGGTGACGAAGCACGTCCTCGAGTTCTATCAATTTTTCCTGCTCAAGTTCAGAGTCAGAATCACCACCCTCCTGTGGGGAAAAAGAAATTTGTAGACTTCTGATTTCAAGATTTCTAAGATGTCACAAAGATTTCAAATGATTAAGAAGATTTCAAACATTTCATAAAGATTTAAATAAAGTCACAAATATTTAAAATATTCCACAAAGTTAGTTCACAAGACTTAAAAAGATTATACAACGATATGAATGATTTAGGGTGTCTAGCGAAATTTCGTTTTCAAATCCCCAGCCAACTCCCGGATTTCTCGGATCGAAATTAACATTTTCCCCTATTTTTTTGTGACGCATGTGTTTGAATTACAAAAATGTGTTTACAAAATTAATGTTCTTGTACCAGGATCGGTATGATTTTACCAGGAGGACCTATTTAGGAACAGTTTGAAAGAAAACATCTTGAAATTGAAAGTGAAAACATCATGTGAATCAGAAAAATAAGAAAGTTGTTACTTTTGAACTAAAATTTAAAACAATACTGATTTTTCCTTAAATTCTGCCAAGTTTTTAACTAAGAAGAAACAAGTTATAAAGATTCAAAAATTCCTTATACTTGAACAATGCATTTATAAACAATTTTACGATTTAAAATTATTACAACTTATTTATTCTAAGTTCAGATCTTGACAGAATGAAGGCAAAAGAAGCACAGTTTTTTAAAAATATCGATTATATTCGATAGAATATAAGCCTGAGAAAAATGTTATTATTTACCATTTTTTCGAAGTACATGCAAAATAGTAGTAACAAATATTTGAAAGCAGTATTGCATATTAGATCCAAAAATGCCATATCTTTTACCCTACTTTGAGCAAAAAATTCCATTTATTTTATTAACAAAATTAGATCATGGTTTCTTGAACTTATGAAAAAAAATGTTTAATATCAAAAATTCGTTTTTCCAATTATAATTACTCAGAACGAAACATACTAAAAGTGTAACGAAATTAAATAAGAATAATTGGAAAAACTTCCACCGTATACGCGTTGATTAAAAATAGTATAACTATTCCTAAAATAAATACACACCAATATGAATAAAAAGTTATATCTGAAAAAAACTTCTAAATAAAAATTGGTCAGAAAAAATAAATACTTTAATGTTCATAAAACATGAAAACAATTTATTAGAAAAATTATTTTTGTCGGTCTTTTTTCATTTTGAATTTTTAACACCAAAAATTAATAATTGGAAAATATGATATCCACTGGGCGGGGAAATGACAGGGAATTTTCGAGACCAGGAAAACCCGGGAAATGGCAGTAAATTTTTACAAAAAAATCTATTTCATCATTTGAAATATAAAATAAAAAAGCCTCATTCTTCCGAGTTCATTTAAATTGAGAGTTGCTTGTTTTTAGAACAAATTACCGTCTACATTAAGAAATGCTCTACTTTGAAATAACCTAGTGTTAGGAAATAATTTAAATTCAGATTACAATATATGCTGTTACAAATTACTTACTCTGCTACTTTCCTATTGATTGTTGCTTACTCAATATCAATCATATTATTTTTTAAAATTATTTCCTTTGCGGTTTGTTCTTCTTCTAAACAGACTCTACGATTTTAGACTACTAGCAATTTGTTTTATTTATGCTTCACAACTCTTTACTTATTTTTAAATTATATATATTTTTTATATAAACTCTGTTCCTTAGAAGAACAGACTTTCTGAAATAAGTACAATTATAATTACAAATATCGTAAATGTCATATCACATGGTCTAAATATAATTTTAAATAACCCCGCTTTCTAAAATCTTTCAGTTGAAAAAATTTATATTTAAGGTCTTCTGAATCGGCTCAAAATTAAGTAATTTACAAATTATAACTTTAAAAATTGAACTCTTTCAATTCGAAAGCCTTAATAGTTGAACAAATTTAAACGTCCGATTGAAACTTTATCAACTATTTTCAATTTAAAATCATTTCAAATTAACAGATTCATAATTAAACTTTTATTTCATTTCAAATCCTCTGTTAAAAATTGTTTCAATTTAAAATATTCCATTTTTAACCCAATACCAACTCAAATTTTTAAAACGACATTTTTCAATATTTAAGAATATTTGAGTGCTTCTTAAAAATGAACAATTATAATTCGAATATTTAAAACTAAACAATTTGAAACAGAATTGTTTTAGTTAGATAGTCTTGACTCGTTATGATTTCAGAGTGCTAAATTTAAACTATAAAGATTACATTTTTTATTGTATCACATTGTTAAATTTTTCATTTGCAAGTGAAACTTTTGAAATTTTTATCATAGCAATTGCATAATTATTGATTTCAAAAGACTTAAATAAAAATAATTTTACTTCTCATTTGAAAGTGTTTAATTTTAATCAATCAATTTAAAAATGTTCATGTTTTAATGTTAAAATTGCTTCAAAATTATATAATTTTTAACATTAAAAAATGTATTGATTCATTCTTCAATCTAGAACAATAAAAATGATAAAGTGGATTCATATTTTTTAACCAAAAATCTTTCAACTGTTCAATTTATACGAGTAAGCCTCATTTTTTCGTTAATGTACGAGGGTAGTTCAATAAGTCCTTAGAATGAAGTATAAAAACAATTTTTTTTGGGTAAATTTTTTTTTATTTTTCAACATAATCTCCTTGGAGCT
>NC_046665.1:47454412-47471508 GCF_010883055.1 Belonocnema kinseyi
TAGTCGGGAGTGGTGCTGACTGAAAACAGATGATTTGGAGCGATTCGCGCGCCATCTGTTGGTCATTCTAAGGACTTATTGAACTACCCTCGTATTTCGTGTTATGTAAAACGACGTTTCGTCCACTAATATAGTAAAATAAATAGTTATTTAATTTTAAATTGAAAACCCATTCAATATACCTAAAATTATAGAATACTCTTACCATAGGCTTAAAAATAACGAAGATATGTCTATAATTTCCAATGGTTATATAGCTGGCTACTCTGGAAGGTACCCTAATTTATCAACTATTTTGTAGAACTTTTAATTAAATCAACAAAATATCCTATGACATTGATATATTCAGTCAAAATATCAGTGAATTAACTGCATTAATGAAATATTTCCATCATATGAATTAGGCTCTTGTAGGTATTATATTAAGGGAGTAGTAAATGTAAAAGGACCTTTTTTCAATATTTTTTTTTGCATTAATTTCATTTGACATTTGCAATTAAAATAAGGTTTTTACCTTATTTCTAAGGGTATATGGTGACTGAAACTTAAAAAAAATCAATTTCATGAAAATTTGAACATGTACTACCCCTTTAAATGGTTTTTCTAAATTTTAAAGTCCACTATGACTTCGCTCCTCATACTGAAATATACTATAATATTTAGAGAATACTTCTATATTTTTCTTACAAAAATAAGTTTCATGATAGTATGTAATCCACTGTTCAAAAGGTGTAAATCCTAAATAAAACCAAACTACATAAGAGTGATGAGCCCCTTGGATATTTAATTTTACTAGAATCTGATACTCACTCGATTTATAACTTTGTAAACGTCCCAGTCTTCGTCTCGCATTCCAAAGTCGTCATCTCTTTTTTCTTTCCTAGCTAACTGGCTGATGATCCGCATTCTTTCTTGCGCAGCTGCTGTTCTGCGTTTCGCCATATCTTGCCTTCGTTGTCGCTTTGCTATGCGTTTATCTAATATATCTTGTCTAAAAAGGAAAATAGTAATTTAGAAACCCAAATTCATTATTGAACAATAGTCTTTTCCAAAAAATTTCCCTTTACCTTTTCTTTTTCACGCCGGTGATCCACTCGTCAAAATCTTGCTGGTCTTTCGGCTGAAGACTTTGCTTAATTTTCGGTTTTTCCTCTATGACAATATTTTCCTCTTGAGAATTGGCAGCCACTATTTTTTGCCGAGTCCTCTCGACTTTTGCTTGGAGATTGTGGATCATTTTGATCAAGTCTGCTTCGTTCGCAAGGGAATAAGACTTTAAGGCTTGCTCGAATTCCTCCGCGTCGCCTTCCTCTAAAATATCTTGAACAGCTAAAAGTTGGTTGAGTTGTTCCTCATCTTCTGCAAGCTGAGACAAAAATTCAATTAATTACGTATTGACTTTATTTATTTAAGATTAATTGAGTAAAATATTCTGTTATGGAATTTGGAAATGCTTACTCTCTCTTCCCTTTTTCTAGCATTAATTTCCATGAGACGGCGAGCAAGCTCTCTTTTTCTTTCTTTCTGTTGTTCGACAGTCAAACCAGGAGTGCTTGTTGGTGCAACATAGGGCAGTTGAACTCTTAAAATATTTATATCATAATAATCTGGGTCCGCCCATTTAGAAATCTCTTCTTGATAGTCAAGTGTGATTTTCGAGTGATAATGTATTAGCTCCTTAAAAGACAAATTTATTTTATTATTTTATTATTATTATTTATTATTTTATAAATGTTATTATTATTATTATTATTATTATTATTATTATTTAGGCAACATGCTTAATTACGTAAGAATATTGTTCTGAATTTTGTATCCCCTCGCCCCTACTCTAAGGTTTTTAAAGATTCGTACCCCCCCCCTTCTTACGTAATATTGTATATTTTTACCCAATATATAAAAAATATATTAATTATTTTGTCCGTAAAAGAGATTTCAAGGGACTTCAAAATATTTTAAAGATTTCCAGTGATTTTTAAATATTCCAGCGATTTGAAAGTAGTTTAACAGCAATGAATTTTAAAAGATTTCAAAGTATTTTAAAAGATACTAATGCTAAGACTACTATTATGTAAACCAACAAAACATTCAAGTTAATATTTTTATGCTTCAAGCTATGCTTTCAGAAAATCTTTGTACCAAGGTGAATTACAGTTGATAAACTAAATCAAATTATTTCCAAAATGTGAAGATATTACCTAGTATAATTTCAGAGAGAATCTAAATATTTCAAGGATTTTACAAGATTTTAATTAGCTTCAAGGAGTGCAATCAGATTTCTAGAAACTGTACTGAGTTTCAAAGGATTTCGACGGATTTTGAGAGGTAACAGGGGATTTTAACGGACTTCCAAAGATTTGCAGGAACTTTAAGAGATTTCAAACGATTTGCAAAGATTTCAAAGAATTTGAAGCGATTATAAAGTATTTCATAAGATTTTTAAAGATTTCAAAGGATTTTAACGGATGAGAACCTCTTAAAAACATCAGGGCGTTTATTTAATTAACAAAACTAAATATTGGGATCAGCAAAAAAGTTTTAATTTTTGGTTAAGGTTATTGTTTTTTCTTATACAAAAATAGGTAAAGTATCTTTTTTTAAGGGAAATTTATATATGTTTATATCTATTTTTAATTGGAGGTATTATGTTTGATTCTTAAGTAGCATAAGAATCTATTAATCAGGGATTTCAAGATTTAGGAAACATTCTCACAGATTTGAAAGATTTAAATGAATTTTAAAGTTAATTTTTAAAGGATTGCAAAGATTTCCAGGGATTCCATGAGATTTCATGAAAGGTTTACACAAGATTTCAAGAATAGTTCTACTCCTCGGCTCTATACTGATTGGAGGGACTTCAATCTAAGGTCCTTAAACGTGGACTCATAACGCAGAAGAAAAAAGAGAAGTGAAGTAATAAACTCTTAAATTATCGAAACCAACCAAAAATAAAAATATGATCTTAGTTGAACAAAACCGTACTATATCTATTAAAATTATGAGCTACGGTTGTTCAGTAACATACATCCATATTCATCTCGTCATTATTAATATAAAAAAGATCTATTTTCAAACAAAAAATAAGACAATCAAATAGAAAATTATACCTATTATAATTAATCGTCACTAGATATTTCAGTTGACTATATAGTTCGATTAAAAAAATAATAAACATCTGTTCAAAAATATTGTTCGTTATAATAAATTTTCGATACCTAAAGTTTAGACCAGAATAATTTTTCATCAATTCAAGTAATCATAAATTATAGACTTGAACTAGACCGAAAAAAGTGATGTTAAATACCCAGCAAAATTATCATAATAGTATAAAAAGGAATTTCAACAGCCAAGATAGGTGTTAATTAGCATATATTTAAAAAATAATTAGAAAGAGGAAACTTATCTATGAAACGTTTTGGACCCCCCCCCCCAGAAAAAGCCTTACGTAATTAATGGACACTCTCTTATCTCTTTTTCTACTGTCTTAAATTTTCTTCTAAAATATTAATTTGATAAAATCTTACTTCAGCTCGACTTGGATTGATGGCATTCACATGAACTGGGTATTTTAATTGCAGTAATCTGTGCATGTAGGAAGTTATATGATAACCACCAACGTTAATTCTTCTTGAATTTGCCGCATCAACTTTTCCATCTAATACTGGAATAATGTGAGTCGTGTGATAGCCAATGCTGACAATTAGCCCATCGGAAGCACAATTATTGTGATGGTAAGAAAAAAGACAATCTACTCCATAAGCAATTGAGGGTACATTATAGCATTCAAATAAAAGCTCGGCCATCACTAAAAAAATATTCCGAATGAAATATTGAATATTGAGGGATTAAATCTAGTAATGTTAATGGAATTTTCAAGATTTGTTAGCCATGTTAACATTTTCTTGAAACGGAATACAGAGGATCCATTACTACAACTTATAGGTACATTTTCATTTTAAAATCTTGAAAACGGGGGGAAATGTGGCCTCTGCCACAAAATGCGCTTTTTTATTATTACTTATAGTGAGCATGATAACTCTGAGATGGATTATCTAAAAACGAAAAACCATTAAATCATTTGGGCCAAAAATTCTATTTTTTCGGGCCAAAGAACCGAATTTTTGGAATCTTAAAAATCGACATTTTTTTTAATCAAAATTTTGTCAAGCCCTTCATTAACGAACTCCGTATAGGAATATACAGAGCAAATTTTGTTTATTTCAGATAATCCGTTCCAGAATTATCATGCTCACCGCAAGTAATAATAAAAAAATGTATTTTACGGCAGCGACGATCCTCTTTAGTCCATTTCAATAAAATTTTGTTAACATAGACTAATAAACAATCTTGAAAATCCCTGAAAATTACAAGATATAACCCCTTATATAGAAAAATAGATGTATTAATTTAACATACACTTACAGTTTCTAGAATAATTTGGGTTGAGAAATGCTTCCGTTATAATAATGGGATGATTTACAGAACCAATGGTGTCGATACCCAGGTGGGTAAATGTGTAATCAAATATTTGTTCCTGCGCCTCGAAATGAGTTACGACATTTCGGTCAAATTGAGTTTTTAGCTGGAATCTAACAGCTTCGATATTTGCAATCTCATTTCCTACTTGCAATTCTCCATCTTTTTTCCCTCGCTCTTTTCGGGGCTTTGCTATGAGATTCTTGAATATTAAGAGTGGATCTTTGTCTGTTGCCCAACCAACTCTACAGTTATAGGATCCTGGGAATATTTTTAGTCTTTAGTATTGCTTTAAAAATATATCACATGTACCACAAAATTTATAATAAGTTTAGTACAATTTTCTTGTTACTATATAATCATAGTACACTATTGATACTACTATTTTCGATTATAAATTTCGTAAATTCATAAGAATAATTAATTTATGTAATTTCTGTGGAGTTTCTAAATAATAGAATTTGGAGTAAAAAATATTCTCTCTATATTGCTAACTATTTGTAATAAGCCAAATAAATTTAAGAACATATTTTTTTTGAACATTTTGAGGTTATTTTTTCTATATTACATATATATGATGGTTTCGCATATAAATTTGAAGAATAAATCGGATAAATAATCAGGAATATTGCTTATTAATTATTAGCAAACATAATAAAAGTGTATTTTTATAACAAATATATAAGTATAGATAACAATTCTATTTTTTGGGGTTAGGAAATTAAATCTCACCGTTGTCGATAACGAGTGGAATTGAATCTGCTTTAATTTTTTCGGAGTACGTATGAATTATGTCGGCAACTGATTTCACATCTTTCAACTCAAGAATATCCATTTGAAGTAAATAAAAGCAACTTTTTATATTAAATATTATTTAAAACCTTTAAAACCATAGGTAAACAAATACACTTGCATCTGTGCCATCTGCGCATATCAATATTCGATTCGATACATCGATACTTTTCCTTTCAAATTGAAAAATATCTTGAATCTTAAAAAATATTTTTTTATATTACATTTAAAATTTTTTTACTTTCAGCCATTGTTAATAATTTTTTAAATTAAAATATATGTATAAGGATATGAAATATGTATTAAATTAAAAAATTGCAATTATACAGAAAATAACTTATTGATAGCATTTATGTGACTCTTTTGAAAGAATTAAAAAATTCTTTATTTGTATTGCAAAAAACGATGCATATGCTTATTTTATGAATGAAAAAATCCATGTTTTAAGTTTTGAAAAATACATTTTGTTAACAGAGATGATAATCTCTGATAATAATAAAAATAAAAACGTGACCTGCTTTTATTTTTTCATCAATCAAAATGAGTCAAAATGTAACACTTTTAGTTTAACCTTACAATGTGACAATTAAAAAATTAAAATAGTAAAAATTTCAAAACAACCTCTTCAAATAATTTCTAATCAAGATAGATAAAAAATGACATGTGTTTATGATTTTTCACGAGGAAATGGCACTGGAGTTGTAGAAGCTATCGGAAATTGGGGATTTTCAAATAGAGTAACCAGCAGTGGCAATGAACTCCAAAGAGTAAAAAATATTTTTTCGCAAATGGACCGTTTGTATGTCTAATTTTATGGCATTTAAGTAACTTTTTATGAAGATTAATATTTTTTGTAATTAAATACTTTGAAATACATTTAAAACTTTAAGTTGGAACCGGGAACCGACTACTTCTCTAATGATTTCCCAACGATTTTTCAAACATTTTGAAGGTTTCGTAAAGACTTTCGACAGACTTAAAACATTTCAATGATTTTTAAAAGATTTCACAAATATTTAAATGATTTTCCAAACATTTCACAAATTTCACAAATATTACAAAATATTTGAAATATTTCGCAAAGATTGCCAAACATTTCAGAAAGATTTCACAAATCTTTTAGAAATTATTTACAAATATTTCACAGAGATTTAAAAAATTTCACACATATTTCGGGTGGATTAAAAAGATTGCAGAAACACTTCAATTATTTGACAAAGCTTTCCAAAAGATTTCAAAGTGTGTACAAAGATTTCAATGATTTCCGAAAGATTTTACAAAGATTTAAATAATTTCACAAATAATATCAAATATTTTAAAAATATTTCGTTAAATATTTCAGTAATTTTCTAAAGATTTCAATGATTTTTTAAAGATTTCAAATACTTCGCAAGGTTTTCGGATAGAATCAAAATATTTCACAGTGAATTCAATAATTTTACAAATATTAAGAAATATTTCAAAAATATTTCACATATTTTGAAAAGATTTCTAAAGATATCAGAATGATTTCAAAGATTTAAAATATTAGACAAATATTTCAGATAGATTTAAAAGATTCCCTGTTAAAAATTCCTATATAGAATCCTGTATAGAATCCTGCATAGGATCTTTGTAAGAACGTGTACATGATTCTATATGAGGGTTCCTATGTGGGTTCTGACGTCTGACTCCCTTCAAGGAAAAGTAACAAGGATCTTAAGTAGATTCCTGTAGGAACCTATGTATACAAGAATAATTTCCATGTATATAAAATGACACAGGAGGTTTCTGCATAGAAAATTGTGTAGGGAAAAATTTTAAATGTGTGATTTAAATTTAAATTTATTTATAAATTCACACAACTCTGAGGATTCGAACCATCGAGGCAAGATAATATAGGTATTTAAAAATTTATAGCCACTCTTCCACTGAATTCGAACCACGTATCCTATTTCAGCCATTTCACGATGACCAGTAAAATGTACAGGAACCTACATAAGATCCTTCTCCTTTTTCGTTGAAGGAGACATACGTCAGAACCTACATAGGAACCCTCATAGGATCATGTGCAGGTTCTTGCAACGTTCCTATGTAGGATATTCTATACAGGATTCTATATAGGAATTTTCAACAGGGTTTCACAAAGACTTCAACGATTTCCGAAAGATTTCACAAATATTTCAGTAAGTTCACAAATATCAAATATTTCAACAATTTCCCAAAGTTTTAACTAAGATTTCAAATATTTAACAAAGATTTGGGATAAATTAAAAAATTTTCATAAAAATTGCAGGTAGACTTCAAAGAGTGTGCAAATATTTCAATGATTTCCCAAATATTCCACAAAGATTTAATTAATTTTACAAATATTACCATCCATAAAAGAACCTACTGAAGCATATAGAAGAAAGCTCAACACGCAAAGTACTGCTTTTAGTCAAGGTATATGATAGACTCTGAGTCTATGCGGCTCTATATGGAATTACCGAAAGCAACTGAGGTGTTTTCTATATGCTTCTGTTGGTATTTTTACTTCGTTTCGGTGAATGTCACATTGATTCTCATGGGATTCTGGTTCTATATGGCCCTATATGGAATTGCCAACAGCCCCTGAGGTATTTTCTATATGCTTCTGTTGGTATATTTATTTCTTCTGGGGAAATGCCTCATTGATTCTGATAGACTGCTGGGCCTACGTAGCTCTATATGGAATCGCCAATAGCCACTATGGGGTGGTTTCTATACTCCTCTGTTGGTGTCTTTATTTCTTCTGGGGAAATGCCTCATTGACTCTCATGAAAAAAACATAATTTCGAATTTTGTAATTTATTTATATTTATTTATAAAGAAAACACAGAAGTTCTATAAAACACACCTTTGATTTTGGGTTTGCACCGTCATCTGAGTTGGAATCAGTGGCAGAGTCAACAGATCGTGAAGGGGGCTGCACGAATTTTCGTGAATTTGAATTCGCTACTTATATTTTTAATTGACCCAAATTATCTAAATAGAAAAAGCGAGGCGCATTCGTTTTATTAATTAAATGTAATATTAGATTACTATATGAATTAGTTTTATAAATGTGTGGTTGCGAAATAGCTTAAATCACAAACCACATACATATATGTGCCACACACAAACATATTTTTCACAAGAAAAGATATGCAATTCATTATGTTCACATGCATTTGCTTACATTTTCGTCATAATGAGGTGTTGTCATTGTTGTGATGACGACCAGTATCTTGAGAACTAGCAACAAGCAAGAAGATTATAATGAGCTACCAAAATACCCGAACTCTATACAATTTGCAACAAAAATGTTCAGAATTAAAACTAAACGGACGAATTATCTGAGACTGGTTGAACACTCAACCCTAAAATATACCTTTTCAACAAAAAAGACAAATATATATATATATATATATATATAAATTTTCAGTTAGAAAAAATCAGATCTCGATCAAAAACCTCAATTTTGAACCAATTTAGAACAGTTACATTCTGAATTAAAAAAATTATTTTTACCCAAAAACAAAACGAATTTTCTACAGAAAAACCAAAAAGATGAATTTTCTAGCAAGAAAATTATTTACTAACAAGAAAGCTGATTTTCTACGAAAAAGTTATATTTTATTAAAAATAGTTTAATTTTTAACCAAATAGTTTAATACACACCAAAAATATAAATTTTTGACCGAAAAGTTTCATTTTCTATGAAATTTTTGCATTCTCAGCTAAACTAGATTAATTTTCGACCAAAAAATATGAATTTTTAATAATATAAATAAATAAATATACATATATATAATAGCAATAGCAAGCCAGGATATAGAGGCACTATTGCAAGAATTACTATTGTGAATATTAAACTCTCAAGTTATTATGTTTATTGAAATATAAAATAAATGATTAAATAATTGCACTTATACCAAAAGAACTTATTATAATCCCTAAAAAAGACAGACTGTAAAGTTTACAAAATACAATAGTAAAGACATTCTGTCTATGTTCATTCTACGTATTTCTAATTTTTCCCATAGAAAATAGGAAAAACTTCCATGGTCGAAAGAGCAAAATAAAAATAAATTCGCATTCACTTCACGCCCTATACATTTTATACATTAAACATAAAATTAGATATTTATTTTTTATTCTAAGCTGAAAGAGAAACAACATTGATATTTCCTTGTGATCAAACAAATTATATAAGGTTTAGGAATTTTATCATCATCATGAACTTCGGCGCGTGTAATTACGTCATTTGATACTGAATCGCGAAGCACTGCATTCAATTGTTTTTTCTGTCATTGCACCTTCCCATTGAAACCGGTAATTTTTCTTAACTGTTTTGCAACTGATGTAATTTTAACTGCTAGTTATTGCAACTATGGTTTTATAATTTAATTTGTGAATATCACTTTTTTCAACTTCAATCTGCTATCAAAAATATGAATTTTTCTAACTATAAACGACAATTATTAGGTTTGTAGTATATTTATAATTCTAATGGAAAATGTATTTCTTCCTATGGCTGCGGCAATAATACCATTTTCTCGGTTATATCCTATAATAACACTGCGAATTATACTTACCATTTACGAGAAAGACGTATGCCTCCTCCGAGCTTTCATCGAAACACAATTCGCCCTTCGACGGAGGGCCTCTTCAGTGAAATACAACTATATACATAGCCATATGTAATAATTCGATAGACATAGTTCTTTTTAATTTTATGGAGTGAACCATGTCAAGTCAATTAAATAAAAACTGTTTGCTTATTATATAATTGTCAAATTAGTAAAAGTTAAAATAGCTAAAAAATAAGAAGTTAAAAAGATATGTTGGCTTCCATGTTCGCCTTATAAGAATGTTAATATAACATTCTTATAAGGCCAGCATGGAAGCCAACATATCTTTTTAACTTCTTATTTTTTTGCTATTTTAACTTTTACTAATTTGACAATTATATAATAAGCAAGCAGTTTTTATTTAATTGACTTGACATGGTTCAGTAAGTTAACAAGGACTATCTCTATCGAATTATGACATAGCTATGTACATAGTTTTATTTCACTGAAGAGGCCCTCCCGTCGAAGGGCGAAACGTCTATTAATAAAGAGATTTTTTGGACCAGTATACCGACAATTTAAGATCTATTATTTGAATTTTTTACCTGGTCGACACTCACTAACATCAACTTTTCCCGTTCCCTTCACCCATTTTCTCATTTTTCCATTTCCCCCTTTCCGTTTTTCCAAAAGGGAATATGAGAAAGGGTGAAAATTGAAAGAGGAAAAGAAAAGGGGAAAAAGAAAATGGGTAAAAGAGAAAAAAGGTTGAAAGGAACGGAGAAACGATGAAAAGGGAAAGGTTAAACGGGAAAGAGAAACAGCAAAATGGAAGGGGGGAAAGGACAAGGGAAAGAAAAAATGAGAAAAGGGAAAGGGCAAAGGAAAAGGCGAAAATTGGAAAAATAAAAAGAGAACGTAGAGAATAGGAAAAAGTAGAGGGAACGAGGAAATGAAGATAAGGGGAAAGGGTAAATGGTGTAATGGGAAAGCGGAACCGCTAAAGAGGAATAGGAGAATAAAAGGGGGAAGGGGGAAGGAAAACTGTGAAGGGGATTGGTAAAGGGGAAAGAAAAATGCAAGGGGATGAGAAAAGGGTAAAGGGAATGGTTCCCTTTACCATTGTTCTTTTTCCTATTCTTCTCTTTCCCCTTTTATTTTTGTCTTTCCCCCGTTTCCTTTCCCTTTTCACCCATATAGATCCATATTGAAGTAGGAAATGAGTGCGTCGTCAGAAAGGTCCTACTTTTAAAATCCATATAGAAATCAGTTAAAATCCTGTTTGCAATTTCATATAGATTACATGTCACGAGAATACATATAAAACCATATAGAAGTAGGGAATTAGCACAATGTTAAAAGCATCTTATTTGTATATCTATATAGAAACCGCATCAAATCTGCTTTATAACTCCATATAGAGTACATGTTAGAAAGATACATATAAATCCATATAGAAGTAGGTAATTAGCGCGTCATCAGAAAAGTCCCACTTATAAAATCCATATAGAAATCACTTAAAATCCTGTTTGCATTTTCATATAGATTATATAGCAGGAGAATACATATAAAACCATATAGAAGTAGGGAATTAGCACAATGTTAAAAAAATCTTATTTGTATATCGATATAGAAATCGCTTCAAATCTTCTTTGTAATTTCATACAGATTACATGTTAGGGGCATTCATATAAATCCATGTAAATGCTTAGGGACTGTGTGTCGACAGGAAAATCTTGTATGGATATCCATATAAATACTTATAACAAAAGGGACGCTCTTGGAATTCCATTCAGAAACCATCTCAAATTCTAATAAGAAATCTATATAGAATACATCACAAAGAAATTCATATTGATACTTGTAGATTTTCTATGTGGCAAATTTTGTCTAAGTAGCACTACCAATAGAAACCATTAGGAACAATTAGATACTTATAGAAGGTCTATATGGATCTATGAGACATTTAATGGAGGGAGTCGCTCAGGCATGAACAAACAAAAGCGTTTTCTACGAAACAGCACTCTATCTGGGTAAGCCCCAAAACCGGCCTAGTCTCAGAGTTTCACTGTACTTTGTCCCTCCCTGGTTGATTTCTGGGGAACGCATTGTCCCTTGTGCCCCCTAGGGCTCTGCCGCCTGTTTATAATTGTATTAATTTGTCACTTATATTAATTTTCAATACAAATTTCAGACGTGGCAAGAAACCAACGTTGTGTGTGAAATACGATTGTAGAAATGATCCTGAAGCTCGGCATGTAAAACCAAGTCCTCACGAATGTAAACCGGCCTGGACTTTTCCTTCCAAAAGGCCATTAATCACTTATAGTTCAACTGCTGAAATTATGGTTCGATCAAATTTAACAGACTGTCTTCCTGACCTGGCTTACCCAATGCCTGGTCGAAGTTACTACATCCAGGGTGTAAGTTAATTATTTTCTTGAAAAAAATTCATTTCACCCTTCATCATATGAGATATACACTTATTATTATTTTTAAATGATAAAAAAAGAAAATGTAAATTACTTCATGAGAAAAATTGAGAATTGTGGTTTGGGCGGTTCAAATTTCTCTCCTACATTATTTTATTTGTGACTAAATGTGATAAATTATAATATTTTCTTTGTTTTTTAATGTAATTAGTCGGATAAATGGTATCGAAGAGGACCTGATTGCTGTCCCCAGCCAAGTTGTTTGGCAACCCAGTGTCCAAGGCCTTACCATTAAATAGTTGAGCTCAAGACTTCATCCGAATACTCCATCTTGTAATTTCTGTTTTTCATTAATTAAAAAGAAATTCAGCAATCATTTTTGAAATAAATGTTACCTATAGGGACTTGTTAAAAATTAAATTATAAACTACAAATAAAGTTGACTAATAAACTATTGACTGAAATTATTTTATTTCTCGAAAGAGAAAAATTTATCGAATTTTTTAAAAAATGAGCGCGTATTCTTCATGTGTTAAAACAAAAAAAAACCTACCCGTTGTCACTTCAAAATTTTATCTCCATTAACTTTACATTATACATAAAATAAAAAAAGCCAAGTAAGAAAGACCAAGGGAAAAAGAAAGAAAAGCCGAAACTCGACAAGAACAGAAAATTAGGAATGGGAGGAACGATAGGAATCGTCGACAAACCTAATAAATGCATTCCGTAAGTATTAAGCCACTTATTACAGATTTTGAACAATCTAAGCTTCATTTATAATCTTGACTAATTAAAAAAGAGCTTTCAAACTTTGTACAATATTCTTCTCAAATATTAAAATTCTCTAGTAAAAACATATGTCTTTTACAAAAGTTAAATTGATATTCTTTTAATTTTATTTCATTTCAGAAAACCAGAAAGCCCTCCTCAGAGTTGCCCAGCAGTTATGAGCTGCCCTCCAGAAGATTGCTCATCTCTTTGTCAATCTACTTCTCCGAAAAAATGCTAGATATCCAGAACTTCACAAAAAATGCTGGCAGTGATTAAGAAAAGAAACTTTCTACTTTACGAGTGAATTGAAAAAAAAGCAAAATAGTACTTTAATTTGGAAAGAAAATAAATTACTTTAAATTATTTACAAAAGGAATACGTTTGATTAACTCGACATATTTACATTCAAACAATTTATACATCTTAAAAAATAGTTTTCTGAACTAAGATTCAACTTCAGTCTTCGATCTCTTTTCTTGACTCTCCTTTTCTGCGTCTGGATTTTTTCCATCAATAATTAGTTCACCGTTAATTTTCTTGGGAACTGTAACCTTCCTTTTTGCAACATTTTTCGAAAGATTCTTTGAAACATTTCTTGAAATATCGCCTGAAGTCGGACTCGAACTTTTTTGCCATTTACTAAGTTTCGATTTTTCCCTATTCAAAGTTCTAAGAGATGGAAAAGGGTACCCGAGTTTCAACAATTCAAGGTATCCCACATTTCCAGCAATTGATTTAAAGTTGTTTGCTTTTTCAATTGTAGAAACGGACCATTTTTTAGATCTTGCATATTTCTCACTCATTTGTTTAGACATAAGCAATTCAATTTGATCTTCCGAAAATAAACTTCGTACGATGGTTTGGTAGAGACTATTTTGACGATTTAGTTTTCTATCCGCGAATCTGAGTTTTGTTAATTTCTTCTTAAGCTGAAGGATCTTCTTTCCCTGGGAATCAATACGTTTCTTCATTTGTTCCTCTGTCATAGGAGGAAATATTGGCCTGTTAACTAATTTAAATTCTTCTTGTATCGATTCAATCGGAATTCCATCTGGAACCTTGGGTTCGAAATTTTGTTGAAGAAGAGATTCCTGAAAATCAAAAAGACAAATCATTGGCATTGGTATTTTCCAGATAAACTTTTATAATTAATGTCAGGTCAACTTTTTTTAAATCCAATCAATTCTGTTCGATTTCAACACATTTTACTGGTCGCAAAAAAGATAATCAACAATTTCTTGTACAATTATTAATCAATGCAAGTCCTGGTGGAAACATTTTTTTACGACTAATTACAACATTCTAGGAAAACCCCGTTTTTACAGATGAACGTAGAAAATTAAATATTTTGTTAAAGTTCGGCATAGAATATTACAAAATATAAAAACTCAAGATTTTTATTTTTTAATGAATAAGCATGAAGTTTTATGATTTTTCTTGAGAAAGAAAAATTTTTTAAGAAAAATTATAAACATCTACAACAAAACACAATATAAATTTTGTATACTTTTTGTAGGTAATTACAAATTCCTAAATTTTACGTAAAAAAGCATATAAAAACTAGCAGTTTTTCATATTTTGTTTTTAGAATATTACAAATTTCTGCATACGAAAAAAATATAGGAGAAAGCTATAGCCCCGTAATATAGGTTTATTTTTCCATTATTTTTAATACGTTTTTAGGAAAAAATGATCAATTTCTAGATCACATAACGAAAATGTAGAATCTGCAAATGCTAGTTTATGGCCTATATATTTTTTCATTAAAAAATGAATACATATAATTATGAACAAATACAATACATTGCGAATAAATAATTAAGAAAATTATGATTCCAAAATGAAGGTTTAATTTCTAATCCATTTTAGTATTTTTTTTTCGAAAGTTATAATTATTATTAATCTACGAAAAACATAAGAATCTATAAACATCCAAAATAAAGATTTAGTTTTTCATGACTTTAATAAATTTTTGTACGAGTATAATGAATTTCTACAAATTTTTATGAATATGTGGACATAAAAAAAATTAGAAAAATGTAGAACCCCAAATCGATAACTTTTTCCAATTTTATATTAAAACGTTACAGTCTCAGAAACCTGTCGCTTTTTGCAGAAAATTTTTCCAGAGTATTCAGATTTCTAAAATTTGGAAATATCTCGAAAACGGCGAGAGATTCGTGAAAAATGACAACATTTTTAGACTATTTTTAAGAGGGATAATACTTGCCCACTCCAAACTGATACAATACTAAGATTTGCAAGATTTTGGAAGATGCAAAATTAAAGAACCATGACACCGGGGTTTTAAAAACGGATGATGTATGCATGTCTGTTGTGAATTAAATAAATTAAGACATACTAGAACAAATTACGCAAAAAGTGTACATTTGGAAGGAATAAAACAAAAATTGAAATTATTTCCACCAAGAAATGTAAAGTTTAAAAAAAAAGATTGAATCCTAAACAAATCTCATTACTATTATTATGGGATTTTTAAAAATTTTGAAATTATCATATTTTGTTCATTAGTAAACAATCAAATCGTATCAATTCGTAAATTTAAAATTCGCCATGAAGTACTAAAACAATTATTAAGACTTTGAAGTGTGTGCACAAAAAAAAATCTAGTCACTTTTTCAAAATTCTAGGAATTTTCCAGTTTATGCTAGTTTACAGGATTTTATAAGAAATATGCAAGTTTAAGCGATATTAAAAAGTTTTTTAAGCCTTCAAAATTAATTTCAACCTTGAAAAGAATTTAAACAATGCAAAATCCTGTTAAAAAAAAAAACAAGAATCCAAGGACCAAATTTGGATTCTTGTTTTTTTTTTTTTAACAGGAGTTTGCATCATTTTGATTATTGGACGTTAAGGGCATGTGACACAGCTAAATACCTATATTACCGACCTCACTTTATCAGTTCACTGAATGTTTTTTTGAACCTAAGAACTTTTTTTGTAAATAAAATATCGAGCTGAAACTTTAGAAAATGTATTAAAGTGCAATAAAGTACCTTTAGGTACTGCATGTTGGTAGGAACTTCACTGAAAATTATTTCATCTTTTTTCTTAACCTCGACATTTTTTTAACGTTTGAACTTTTTTTATACATAAAATATCGGTCTCAAACTTTGAAAAATGCAAAAGCCGAAAGAAAACTACGTTTAAGAACAAAGCTTAATAATAAAAGATTGAACAAAAAATTTCAACTATCAATTCCACCGTAATCAGCCGGTAACGTTGTACACGAAAATACGAACCCTCTAGAGCCTCGTCTAGTGGCCGCCAGGGTTCGTATTTTCGTGTACAACGTTACCAGCTGATGCCGGTGGAATTGATAGTTAAAATTTTTTTTACATCTTTTATTATTAAGCCATGTACTTAAACGTAGTTTTCTTTCGGTTCTTGCATTTCTCAAAGTTTGAGACCGATATTTTATGTATAAAAAAAGTTCGAACGTTCAAAAAATGTCGATGTTCAGAAAAAAGATAAAATAATTTTCAGTGAATTTCCTACCAAAATGCAGTACCTAAAAGTACTTTATTGCACTCTTAAGATATTTTCCAAAGTTTCAGCTCGATATTTTATTTACAAAAAAAGTTGTTAGGTTCAAAAAATTATTCAGTGAACTGATAAAGTGAGGTCGGTAATATAGGTATTTGGCTGTGCTATCTGCCCTTAAATAGGATTTTTAATTTGGATTTTAATCTAATTTAAATTTCTTAAATTTTGAATTTTAAACAAGTTAAATTAAAATGAACGTTTTTGAAGATTTCAAAATAAAACTTTGACGCTTTTTAAGGATTTTGACAATTTTACCGATAATAGAAGAATTGTCTTGAAACTCCAGGACAAATTGAAACTGATTTTTTATTTTAAAAATTACATTTTTTAAGAAAAATTAAAGAGATGTCAACACATTTCAAGATTTCTAAACATTTTTTTTTAAATCTGAAAGTTTGAAAAGAAATTTTTTTATTTTGAAAGATTGAAAAAAATTGGGAATGATTCCAAGTCAGTTTAGAAGATATTTAATAATACACACAGTTTTGAAGAGATTAAAAATATT
>NC_046665.1:47471608-47474237 GCF_010883055.1 Belonocnema kinseyi
TCCTAAAATTTTTTCAAAATATTTTTTCATTTCTTTCAAACGTAAAGTACTGAAACTAAAATAATTTTCTAGAACTTCTTGACTTTTGAAGGTTTTCCAGAGCTTGTTAAAAATTCTATGAATTTCCCAAGTCTTCCAAGTCTTATAGCAATCGTGTATTTTTATGTATTTTAAAATCAAATTCACATTGAGAAGTTTAGAGAAAAGTAGTTACCGGCTCACGAATCCTTTGAATTTGTATATCTTGATTGGCATTTAATTTCAGAACAACTTTTGGAAGCTTGATCTTTTTTTCCTGAGTGTCAATCAGTTTTTTGGTTTGTTCTCCTGAGCAAGGAGGAAACATTGATCCATTTACTAATTTTAGTTCATTTTGTACCGATTCAATAGGATTTCCATCTGCATTCTTGGGTTGTATATTTTTTTGAGGATTAGATTTCTGAAAATCGAAAAGATAAATCATTATAATTTTTATTTCATTCCGAAAATAAATTTACATTAGCAGGTTTAGAGAAAATTAGTTACCGCCTCGCAAATCCTTTGCAGTTGCGTTGCCACATTTGCGTTTAATTCCAGAATTTTGGGAAGCTCGGGGGTATTTTTTTCTTGAGCGTCAATCTTTTTGGTTGGCTCTTCTGAGCAAGAGGGAACTATTCGTATGCTTACTAATTTTAGTTTATTTTTAAGTTCAAACAGAGCTTCCTCTGCAATCTTGAGTTGAACATTTTTTTGAAGTATAGATTTCTGAAAATCGAAAAAGATGAATTATTGCAAATTTTCTTATCTGTAGGGTTGTAATATTTAGTCAGAGGTTTATAGAGAAAATTAGTCACCGGTTCAGGGCCCTTTTTCATCTGTACTGCTTCTTCAGCGTTTAATGCCAAAACAACTCTTGGAAGATTCGGTAATCGAACCTGAAAATTGTTATTAATTTATTATTTATTGAAGATCTTATTTAAATTTCAAATTTAAAACAAGAATTCATCAATAAATAGTTACCTCCACTTGAGCTGGTTTATTAACGTAAGCATGATCAGATAAAACAGAGACCTGGAAAATAAGAGAATCAAAATTGATCATTTAAAGTGTAGAATACAAAACATAAAGGTTAGTGGAGACATTCATAACAATCGATAATTTTTAATAATAAGGTACCTTATTCCTTCTCCTCCTAATTATTTTTTTCTCTGCGTTTTTCGGCCTGGTCGGCGGCTTAGGAAAAATAGTCGGCACTGCGTCTTGACTTAATTTTGTCCCACTTTCCGTTTTTTCCCACATTTCCGAAGTAAAGTGAGCCTACAAAATACATAAAATTGAAAAAAGAGTAAGTCATCAGGCTGAAAATACGAAAATGTCAATAATAAATCCAATAAATTCTAAACAATTATTAGTTATATATAAATTAAGAACAAAATAATGTCATATTTTTGTTTTCTACTTTGAGGTTATTTTGCTTACCTCACAAATTCTGCTTTTCAAACCTGGGTCCCAATCCGGTCTGTCAATCATTTTCAACCACAATTCTCGTTTTTCTGGACTTACCGGAAAAGATTTCATCGAAAATCCTTTTTCTGTCGAATTTCTGCAGTATAATATACAACATCCTCCCATTTTGACGTCTTAACAGTATTCCTAACCTATCGCGAACTTCACTATATCACTTTTGACACTTTTGTACCTTATTTAACCGATAAATCGTTGTTGCTTTTCGCAATCGTGAAAAATTTGTTCATACTAGTCTCTTTCATTGCTAAAAATAAGACGTAGAATCTTAAATGGTTAAAAAGTAGAAAAACAAATTTGCAGCAATTAAATAAATCAACTTCTACAGCGTTCACAGTCAATTCATTCAAAGTCTCGTGATCAAATTTCCCGCGGATATTGTTGGCTTTGAGCTTGAGGCACCTCATCTCTGCTTGAGGCTTAGGTTATGTAGAAAGTGTGTGTGTTTACGTGGTGTTTACGTTTACGACGTTTTACGAAAGGAGCGAAGATGTCAATCATGTCAATCCAATATCTCGGGAAATGTAATTGCATTTAATAAGCTTATTGATCGCTTTTTATAGTGAACAAAGATCTGAATTAGGATGAAATTCAATGATAAAGAACTTGCCGAGGCCAGTTTTGGGCCAGCAGTTCTGGAAGGTCGTTTAAATCACAAACGAGCTCACAAATCAGGTTAGAAAAATGTTTAATAATTCTATTTTTCCCATCTTCAAACTTATGTTGTTCGTACAATTTTGACTAGGTGCCAACACTTATTTTCATATCTAACATCTATTAAAAAGATGTAGTTTTGTTAAATTTGGGCAACATTGGTGTATTTGGGGTCTTTCCATATTTTGGGGGGATTTCTGAGGTCGCTACTTTTTGTAATTTAACCTATGCCGTCATCAACTCAAAGATATAATATCTCTGATCAAATGGCAAAATCAATCTGGTCTGACCTTCAGGGTGGGTTTTTACTGTTTTTCTATGTGACTTGTATTAAAATGTTGTATGTTAAAAATCGGATTAAAAATAAGGTTCTTATTGTACAATTTTGGTGGAGATAAATTTCGATGTCTTGCATTTATTTTTAATAATTAAATATAAAAGAAATTTTACTACTTTAAATTGTGAGTAGATC
>NC_046665.1:47474337-47497785 GCF_010883055.1 Belonocnema kinseyi
AAAAAGTGATATTAGTAAATATTTCGAAAAAATCTGTGATATTTTGTCGAAACATTGATTGATTGCGATAATATATTAGAAAACATTACAAATTTCAGCAACATTAATTTTGTAAAATTATTGATAAAAGAACAAATTTTAATTGTAAATTATTATTTAATACTAAGAAATAATTCTGCTCTTAAAATTTTACCACCACACTATACTTTGAAGACATTTTCGCTTTTAAAGAGATGAGAAAAATAAAATTATTGACATAAACATTACATTGTAAAAACTGAAGTCTTTTAAAAGATATTTGGACCTTTCATAAGTTTAGAAAAGATTAGAAAATAAGTTACATCTTAAAAAGATTCACATGAAAATTCAAAATTATTTTCAGGTGTTATTCACAAACTACGTTATATGTTCAAGGGGGAAAAATTATATTCATATAACGTTAAAAACAAATGATCAAATAAACTTGAAAAGAAATAGTTATTCGAAATGTTTATTTTGTACTTAAAAATGATTTTCCCCCTGAAATTATAATTTGGGTAAAATTGGTTTCTTTCTTGTTTGTTTCAAAACTCATCTTTTTTTGTTGAAAATTCAAAACTTTCGTTGAAAAATGAATCTGTTTTTGATTGAGGATGTTACTATTTTCTTGAAAATTCTTCTCTTTCGTTCAACTGTCGTTTATTGAAAGTTAAAATCTTGATTAAAACTTCATTAAAAACTAAACTAATTTCTTAAAAATTATTTTTTGTTGTTATTGACGATTCAACTATTTTGTTCATAATTCGTCATTTTGGATGAAATCCACGGCATTTAAAAAAAAATGTAATGCAAAGGTTTGGTTGAAAGTGATATTCTGTTTTTGAAATTTTGACTTGATATATCTGAAATATTCAAAAATCTGTTTGAATTTTCTCAGGAATCTTAAGAAAATGGTATTTATTTAAAGTTGAATACAAATAAGCTTGAAACAGAAATAGTTACTTAAAATGTTGACTTTTTATTTAAAAATTATTTTTCCCCTAAAGTCAAAATGTTAAACGCGCGATTTATAATGCTAGTGTCATAAAAATGATTTAAAACTGAATTTCTTTGCAGCATTCAAGGAAAGATGGTTCAAGTTAAAAGACAATCTACTATTTTACTTCAGCATCAACGACCTGGGGCACATCGACTGGAGGCAGCCTACAGGTGTAATAATTCTCGAAAACTGTCGTATTAATATAGACACTACAAGTGAAAGTGCCTTTGCATTTAGCATATCTTTTCGAGACGATTATGATAAAAGGCACATTTTAAGTGGATCTTCAGAGGAAAAAGTTGAAGAGTGGGTTAATGCTTTGAAGCAAGCGAGTTACGAGTACTGGCGATCGAAATTAAAAACGCTCCAGAAAAGTTTGCAAGAAAAAACAGGCAAAGATCCTCTTCTTTTATATCCCAGGAATCAAGGAGTCGTGAGAGATGAGGCTTGGGAAAGCAAACCAAGTTTTCGATCTCATGTTCGTGCTTTCACCACCTCAATCGCCACTTCATCGACTATAAATTCCTTAACTAGGGACGTTAATCTTATTGACCTTTCTTGACCTTATTTAATTTTAAGCTAACGTTATTTAAAAATAGAAAATGTTTTTTATTGCATTGTTCTTTGTGAAAATGTAAAATAGTTAATAAGAAGTTCGATCCGGGATCGGAATCATGACAGTGAAGCATAAATAATTGTATATTATTGTAAGAAATAGTCTATAATCTAAGAGATTTTATAATCTATAGTTCAATTATTTCCAAACACTATTTTTGCTTACTAGCTTCATTTTACCTGAAGTAAATAGTATTTATGGTGCAGTTGCACTGAAGACTGTTCTTATTAAAAACTGACGTCCTCTCAGCTCAGATATTTTAAATCACAGTTTGAATCTCTGTTCTTAGACTTTTAATGTTTACGTTTAGTAGCTAGACTTTTTGCATGCGTAAAATTGCGGATAGAAATAGAATATAATGATTATTTTTAGAGAGAATACTTTTACAAGTTATTTGATTTCTCTAGGCAGTGATTTGTATTTTCAAGTATTCAAATACCAAATACTCGTTTATTTAAAGGATTGTTAAAGAGCTTATTCAATCATTCAGTAACCATCATGTTTAACTAATGATGTATTTTAATACTGAAAATATATATTTTAATAAGAACCTTCTTTTATTCTTTTTGTTTAGATTTACAACTATATTTTTAATCAGTTTTAATTTCTGTCTATTTATTTCCTAACATGTTAAGATTATTCCGTCAAAAAGTTCTAACCAATTTACTTTTACTACTATTGTCAATTTTGCGTGTATAATTTTTCGATTGGAGGACAAAAATGATTTTTAATACAAAATACAAATTTCGAAAAACTTTATTTGTTAAAAGTTTTGTAAAATTTAAATTCGAGTTCAAAAATTCGAGCCGGTTTAAAAAATTTCGAATTTTTACAAATTTGGAAGAAATTTTTAATAATATTTTACAAATTGCCGGAAATCTTTTCAAGTTTTAAAATATTTGTAAAATTCCTAAGTATCTTTTTAAAACTGACTCGAATTTTTCCTGAAAGTTTGATAAATCTTTAAAAATAAAAAATAATTTAACATCTGATATAAAAGCTTTAAAAATGACAATGACAGGAATGAACAAATAGAAAACAGCTTTAAAGGTAGTTGTGTCAAAATTAAGGCCTTTGAGGAAAACAGTTTTCTATTACTTTCAGAATTGAAATTATATTATCAGTCATGTCCTACGAAAGAAAATACATTTTTGTACGAAAAAAGATTAAAACTTACGAAAACTAATTATTTAAATAATAGTTTTTGTAATTGAATTTTTTCTTACTGTCGCTTTTTATCAACTTTTTAAAAAGAATGTTGAATTTTAATAAAGCATGACATTTTTCGGGAAAAACATTCCTTACAAATTTATTGTGTCTAATTTTGATAATAAGTAAATAATCTTGAAATATAGTTATTTCTTTAATATTTTTCTTTTTAAAGAAATAATTCTAACGATTTTAGCCATAGAAAAATTTACTTTAAAAGTTAGAAAAAGTAGAGTTTTAGAGAATATTTTTATTGAAAAATAAGCCCTCGGTTATGGAAATTTAGCTATTTTTCATAATTTTTTCAATTAATTTTTTTAATTTAAGATGACATAATCAATGATATTATTTATTTTAAACGTCTGATTTTTGATACAAATACCTAGATTAAAAGGAAATCGAATTCATAATTTAAAAAAATTTAATTTCCCGCCAGGGAAAATTACTGCGGCAACGTAAAATTTCAGCATATTATTCGTCAAGTAACTACTTCAATTTAAAACTTTTATCTAATAAGTGGTGTGAAAATAAATAAATAATTTATTTTTTATTCTCAATGTTTCGAATTTCTACATATTTATATCATCTCTGTTTATATCTCCCAAATTTCACACTCGCATCAATAGAATTGAGGTTACGCCTATTATAAATTTCCGGCTTTATAGCAATGTTCTTGATAAATTTCACGTATCGTCACGATTACCAAGTAAATTACCAAAATTAGAGTGATATAACCTCTATTCAGTCTTAGTCCATTTTTAATTATGGTATCGTGCAAGTGACGTCGAATGACAGCTTGCTCCCTTTTTTCGGTCTTTTAGCTGTTTTCGACAAAGTTATACAAATAACATCCCCTGGGAAAGTGAATAATGTGCGTTGTTAACATAAGTGTTTTTTGACACGATAACCTTAGGAGTTGCTAGAGTTGAAAAAAGATTTTAAAATGGAGTGAACGTTAAAAGAGTGAAGCAGACGAAGATGAGCAGGATCGCGAAGACGACCTGTCCGGGAGGCGGCCTTTACGTCCTCGAGGGCGAGGTCGGCCTCCTGATGACGGCAATGCGTCGTGGAGTTCGGTGGTCATCACACTCTCACCAGGTTAGAATACCAAATTTAGAATGTGTTTTACTCCGAATCCTAGTTTACCTTCGAGATCTGTCAGCGTGTCTCCTGCCACGTGTGACAGGAAATGCTAAAATTTCCATGTCCGGATTTGTTTTAGAAATTTATATACATACATTATAACTCTTTTAAACGTTTTGTACGAAGATAGTAGATTTTTGTAATTGGATAAGTTTAATAGTATTTATATATTATCCTTATTCATATTCAAAGACCTCAGTATACAACTATCTAGAACTTCTATTATTTTATCTGAAGATTTATATAGCAATCATTTATTTAAAGAAAAACCCTATATCAATCCACTCATCAATTAAAACAGTTAAAAATACCGCTGCGAAGTAATATGGTTGTATTACTGTATTCACTATTAATGGTTTTATTTGTGGTTACTTTACGAGTAATTTGCTTCCTCACATGCATCAAATAAATGTACTTCTTCGACGAGGGAGGTTTATTCTCACTAACAAAAAATCGGTCACTTATTTCATTAACTTGATTTTTCTATCTAATACGAACTAACAACTTTTTAGGTTACAGTAGTGTTTTATTAAAAAATATTAATATTTTAAATATAACACTACTGTGACCTTAGTTTATTTATTTTATATAAAGAAGTTTTATTTAATTAAATAATTTTCCTTATCAAAAACAAATAAACAATTTTAAAAAATGTTATAAATCGCTATTGATAGATCATGAATTATCATAAAGGGTTCCTTAATAGATCGATCAAAACGACTCGAAAACGTAGTATTATTCCCAATATCAAAACGTTTTTTTTCACATATACAAGATATAACTTTTTTTTAAATTTCTAACAACAAAAAAACTGTTCCATTTAGCCGATCTTTTTAAAAATGTGATCAAACCCAGAGATCAATTGGAGCTACAATTCGTCCAAATTTCATGTAGACGTACTTTATATTATTTTAATAATAAAAATATTGTTTATTGTTACTAAAATATTAATAATATATCATATTTTAACTTAACGCTTTTGGAGATAAAAGCTAAACAGAAAAAAAATTACGCATACGCGCGCGTGTGCAGACATTTTTAAATTGCATTTTTGAGTTCTTGGGGTCGAATTATAGATTGGAAGCTTCTAATGTGTCCCCTAAGGGTTTACATTTTTCTTACACCTTCTCTATTCTTTTACACACCCTCCACACACTTACTTGGTGGTGGAAGGGGGACCTACAGTTTAAGGTGGGTTCCGAATAGAATTATAAATAAATTAGAAATGTAAAATACAATTTCTATGAAACAAGGTAAAAGGAATAGTGTGTTCCAGAAACTACCAATAAGTGATAAGTTCTTATCTCAAAACAAGATATATATATATATACACATATATAATTTTTACTGGCATTTATATTTCATTTAACTACGAAAATCTTAGAAATAAAAAAAAGAGTAATCCAAAGATCGAATTTGGACAATTACATACTCTTAAATATGTTCATTCAAATTAAAAACAAAAATAAAAGAAGTTTAATGAAAACGCAGGCGACCTCTTAATCCTCCGTTTTTGAAATTATTTTTTTGTAATCACAATAAAAAAATAGATACAATAAATTGATTATCGTACACAACAGGCGTCTACAAAAAGGGTTTTCGTGGCGTATTGAGTCGTTAATACCGGTGTAAGTTTCAGTGTTTATTCAACATCCTTCGCAAAACATATTTTTTATTTCTAAGAATTTCGTAGTTAAATTTGAGTGCTGAACATTAAAAAGGTATTTAAATTTAGATTTAGTCTGAATCTAATTTTTTAAATATTAAATTTTCTACAATTAAAAAATAAGCCTAAACCTAAGAGCTCCAATTTTGTTTTAAGGACGAAGATCAAGATGCCTTGATGAAAGGACTATCTTCCTTAAAGGAAGCATTAAATGAAGCCAAAAATCTGTCCCAGTTGGAGCCAGGTGTTTTTATGGCCCCTTTTCTCGAGATTATTCGATCGGAAGAGACCACTGGACCAGTAACTAGTCTTGCACTGTCTGCAGTTAATAAAATAATTTCCTATGGACTTCTAGGTACAATATATTTGATCTTAATCCAAATTTAACTATAAATTTTAAGACCTGAAATAAATTTTGCTGCTCTGGATTATTTTAGATCCTGAACAACCAGCTATTGCCCCTTGCGTTGAAGGCGTAGCAGATGCTGTTACCCATGCACGATTTGTGGGTACTGATGCATCTGGAGATGGCGTTGTTCTCATGCGAATCCTCCAAGTTCTGCGAGCCCTTATGTTATCACCTGCTGGTGATCATCTTTCGAATGAAAGCATTTGCGAAATCATGCTCAGTTGTTTCAGAATTTGCTTCGAAACTCGCCTGAGTGGTAAGAATTTTCATTCATTCCGTTGTTTAATAGATTAACAATATAATCTGCTAAACTACTGATTATTTTTAATCTTATTTAACTATGAAATTATTGTAAACTAAAAAAATGCAACGATTTGGAAAAGACACTCTTGAATCTCCATTCAAACAAAAAAGAGTTAAATTCTTGTCTTTTTTACATTCTCGTCAAGAGAAGTCTGTGTGTGTGTCTGTGTGTGTGTGTGTGTAAGGTTTTTAGTTTTTTAGCACGATAACTTTCGAAAGAATTGACAGATTGGATTGGTCTTTGGTATACTGTTTTAGTGTCCTAAAATAAAGGTCAAGTTTTGTTAGCCAACCATTTTGGGTGAAAATTCAAAAAGTGAGCGTACTTTGAAAATTTTTGAGACCACACTTTTCAAAATTCAAATATTGTCTGTACGGATATTCATAGTATTCAATCAGACGAACAATTGATCCTTATGAATTTTTTCTATAAAACCAAAATTTACCAGAGTTATAGCATTTGCGAAATTTCAAAAAACACTTGACAATCAACCTTTTTAGCCAAATAACGCACGATATGGAAAAAAGTTAAGAGAAGAAAAACATTTCTTTTTGAAAGCCCTACAAGATTATCATAACAAATTTTTGGATTTTCTTAAAAAATCGAAAATTCAAATTTTTATTGCACAAAAATAATGAAAAATAGAAAATTCCATATCGTGGACAAACTATGTAGGATACGAAAAAAGATGAATTAACAAAAATTTTTATTCCAAAAAAGATCTAAAATTTCGTTAATAATTACTTCTTGATAGGACGCGTACTTTTTGTTTTATTCGTGAAAAATAACATTGAAAAAAAATGTGTGGAAACACGACGAAAGTTACGAGAAAAAAATTCAACAAAACCTGTTTACAAATATCTGTCGGAAATCGAGCGCGCAGCGCGAGTGTCACGATGAGAATGTGTACCTCAAAGCCTACAGAGCTTTGAGAAACTTAATCTTTGGCTACACTTAATTAAGTAAACAATTCAGAATATGAAGACGCATATAAATATTGCCATCTAAAAGAGATCTTTTTGATAAATTTTTTTTCAAGCATTCCAAATGCAAAGAATAAATATCCGAGCGCGAAGCGCGAGATTCAACCGTCGCGCGTCCTAGGCACGCTCAAACTAGCGAGCGAAGCGTGCGATGAGAATGTGCCCGCTAAGCGGGCAGATTTAAAAAAAATTAATTTCCAAGCATTTCGTAGTTAAATTTGAATGACGGTTGTTAAAGAGAAAGGACCCCGCACTAAATGTATGGGAAAATGGCTTTCGGTGGATTTAGCTGAAACTTTCTCATTTTTAAGGTTATAAGTGCCGGATGAAATATGCGTAAAAAAAATCCAAAAAAATGGACAGTTTTAGCGCTATGCGGCGTCAAGCGCTCAAGATCAGTGAATAAAACGAATTACCACAGATTTTGTTACAAAAGCGATGTCAACATAGAAATCACGGTTCAGATCGTGGTCTGTCATATTTTCGCCTACACCGTTGACTCATATAGCGCGCTCCTCAAAACGAACAAACGCTAAGCGTCCAAGATTAAAAGTAAGAAATGGTACACAAAGTAACATTAGTAACTAGTGCGTACATTCCGATAATTACATTCTACCTTTCGCAAGAGGGTTGAACGCTAAGCGCTCAAGATCAGCGAATAAAACCAATCCTAGTAATTTTAGCGACAAAAGCGATGTCACTATAAGAAACACGCATCAGAAAATAGTCAATAATATGTTTAGCCAAACCAATGAGTTATATTGCGCGCTTCTCGAAACGATCAAACGCTAAACGCCCAAGATTTGAACTTGACTAAGTAATTACTTTTTTAAAGACAGAAATGCTATCTAAAATAACATTAGTAACTAGTGCGCACATCGATAATAACAGTGTGCCCTTCGCCAGAGGGCCGAAAGCTAAGCGCCCATGATCAGCGAATAGAACCAATCCTAGTAGCTTTAGCGACACAAGCGATGTCTGTATGCGAAACACGCATCAAGAAGTGGTTAGTAACATGTTTAGCCAAACCAATGACAATATGAGTCAACACCGTTGACTCATATAGCGCGCTTCTCAGAACGGGCAAACGCTAAGCGCAGAAGATTTGAACTTGACTCTTGAGTGCTTAGAATTTGTTCGTTTTGAGAAGCGCGATATGAGTCAACGGTGTAGGCGAAAATATGACAGACCACGATCTGAACCGTGATTTCTATGTTGACATCGCTTTTGTAACTAAATCTATTGTAATTCGTTCTATTCACTGATCATGAGCGCTTAGCGCCGCATAGCGCTAAAACTGTCCATTTTTTAACAATTTTTTTTACGGATATTTCATTTGGCACTTATGACCTTAAAAATTACAAAGCTTCAGCTAAATCCACCGAAAGCCATTTTCCCATACATTTAGTGCGGGGTCCTTTGAATTTTGATTTATTCTGAATATAATTTCTTAAGTTTTCAATCTTATTACAGAATTATTAAGGCGAACTGCAGAGCATTGTTTGAGAGACATGGTTCAGCACCTTTTTATAAGATTGCCACAGTTCGTTGACGATTCGAGAGGCCTTCTGAATATGAAGGTAAAGTAAATAACTTTTTATTACATCCCAGTCAGGGAAAATGGGAAATAATTGAAAATTAAAAAAAAATTAATATAAAGACCTTTCGAATGACTATCGAATGATTATCGAAATACGGAGAGCAATTTAATTCTTTTAGCCTATTATGAAAGAAACATCTCGTTTAGAAAAAATCTTGCTGCTGAACATTTTTTTATTCGTCAAGATGTAATTTCTCTTTTGTTTATTACAGAATAAATAAAGATATTTCAAGGTACTTTTTGTTAAGGTGTTCAGTCTAGGGTTGAAAACACAACTTTCGACCCGCTACGGGGGCATCGAAAGTCAAATTTTCGATACATTTGTTATGAAAAATTATTAGTTTAAAATTTCGATGTTAATTCAGTTTCAGAATTAGAATAAGCTATGGACATAGAACGGATTTTTCGAGGGGTTGACCACTCGGTTTCTGAGTGTACAACAGATTTCAAAAAGTTAAAAATATTTCTGAAGATTTCAAAATATTTCAAACATTTCAAATTATTTTAAATGTCTTTGACATTTCATAAAGATTTCACGGATGTTAAAAATTTAAAAAAGGCGCGCACGCTAGATTTCAATAAAGATTTCAGAACATTTTAAAACTTTAAAGATTTTAAGGATTTCAAAGATTTGAACAAAGGTAAAGTACACCAGATTTCAAAGATTTTACAAATTTGAAATGATTTGAAGAGATTTTAAAACATTTTAGAAGATTTCAAAAGATTTCAAAATATTTCAAATAATTCAATGGCTTCAACGAATACAAAAGATTTTCTAAACAAAGTTTCACGAAAGATTTTATAAACATTTCAAAATATTTCATAAAGATTTCAAGGATTTCAAAGATTCAAAAAAGGCATGTACACTAGATTAAAAAGTTTTCACAGAAATTTCCCAAAGATTTCAAACATTTCATAAAGATTTTGAACATTTCACAAAGATTTCGAACATTTCACAAATATTTTAATACTTACAAAAGAGTTTAAAGATTCTAAGAAGGGTGTATTAAACCGCATTTCTAAGATTTCAAAAAATTTCAAAGATTTTAAACAATTTCAACATTTTTTAAGAAATATAAAGATTTTAAATATTTCAAAAGATTTTTAAGGTTTCAAAACGTTTCAAAGATTTTAAATAATTTCAAAATTTTTCAGGAGATGTCAAAAGATTTCACAAAAGTTTCAAAGATTTCATAAATATTCATAAAGATTTCAAAACAATACGAGAATTTCAAAGATTGCAACAAGGGTTCAGTACATCAGATTTCAAGGATTTCAAACCATTTCAAAGATTTTAAACTATTTAAAAATGTTTGAAATGATTTCCGAAAGATTTCTCAAATATTTTAAAGAATTCTTAAGGATTTTAAAACATTTCAAGAATTTCAAAGATTCCAACTAGGATACCGTACACCCAGATTTCAATAATTTCAAAACATTTAAAAGATTTTTGATGATTTCAAAAGGTTTCAACAAATTTAAAAAGATTTTAATAATTTCAAACGAACAGAAAAGATTTTACTAACAAAGGTTAAAGAAACATTTCAAAAATATTTCAAAGATTAAAAAAAAATTCACAAAGTTTTCATAGATTTCAAGGACTTAACATATTTCAACAAGGGTACAGTACAACAGATTACAAATATTTAAAAACATGTCAAATATTTTAAACAATATCAAAATTTTGTATAAGATTTCAAAAGATTTAACAAACATTTCAAATATTACAACAAATTTCGTAATGATTTCACAAATATTTCAAATATTCCAGTGATTTTAAACGAATACAAAAGACTTAGAAGAGATTTCACAATTTCTTTAAAGAATTCATAAGGATTTCAAAAGATTTCAAGAATTTCAAAGATTTTAAGCGATTTCAAAAGGTTTCAACACATTTGAGAAGATTTAAAAAGCTTAAATGATTTAAAAAAAAACACGAAAGATTTTGCAAACAAAGATTAAAGAAAGAGTTCACAATTATTTCAAAGATTTCAAGAATTTTAAAGATTTTACAAAAGCTTTGAAAAATGCCGAAAGATTTCACCGAAATTTCAAGCTTTCACGAAGGTCTGTAATACTTCACAAAGATTTCCATGATTTCAAAGACATTACAAAGATTTACAAATATTCCTAAAAATTTCACAAAGACGACTCATGTTCGCAAAAATTTAAGAATTTGTTTATTTACGATTCGGCTTTCTTTAGAAATTTTTAGCCAATAAAAAATTAAATGGCTCATTTTTTACATGTATGACAAACGTTTATTTCATTATTTAATGTGAAAAAGGTGACCTGGAAAATTTTTATTTCTTAACCTGGGAAACCTGGAAAAGACCTTTAATTTTGTTCCTAAGAATCGCTAGATACCCTGAACAGTTAAAAATTAAAAGTATTTGAAATTCTAGGATTTTGATAATAAAATATTCCAAGAACTGATAACAAATTCATTGAAGATTTGAAAAATTAAAGTATATTTAAAATTGAATAATAATATGACTGAGGAAGATTTATAGAACGAGCAATTCTAAATCTGTTAAAAATTAACCTATTTTCAAATTGAAACAAGAAAAGATATAATTATTCAAAATTATAATGGAAAGTCTTAATAGCTAGATAATTGTAAATTTTAGATTGAAGCTTTACAAATTATTTTCACTTTTTAAATAATTTCACATTCGTAGATTCAATAAGATTCATATTTAGACGATATTAAATTGAAAATTTTCTAATTAAAAGCTTCTAAAAATTACCCTCTATAAAATTAAGAAATATTTGAGTGTTTATTTAGAATTTAGAATGAATCGTTGAAATTTTCAAGAGCTACATTTTCTACTTTGATCGTACAATTGCAGTTAATCCCTTTTGTAGATTTTTCTCGTGGCTAAAATTGTTGAATTTTTGAACATTATAAATCACAGTTTGACAATTAATTTATTTTAAAATGAAAATAATTCAACTTTAAAATATTCCAGTATGAGAAACCTTCAGAATAGCGTAATTTTAAATATTTTAAATTTAAAACTATGCAATTTTGAGCCTTTTTTGTAACAGTCCAAATTTGAAGGTTCTCAATTGAATATTCTTTAAATTTGAACAGTGAAAGTGACAGTCTAGATTTATTATTCACGACCAATCACTTTAAAATTGTGCAGTTTTGAATGTCTAATTTCAAAATAGTTTTATTTCCAAGGCCACAATTTTAAAATTATCTATATTTTTAGACTTGAATTTGAAAATATTAGTTTGTAAGTCTCATAATTTTTAATTGTTCATTCTAAAACATTTTTTAAATGTAAAATTTTTCATGCTTGTTGCCAGAATGATTATTAAACTGTCACGGCATTTAAACTAATGTAAACCTGTACATTTTCCTGGTTTAAAGTTTCAAGTGGAAGCATATTGAAACCTTTGATTTGATATTTTAACATTTTGAATGTTTCGTTATGTGATGGAACCTAATTTTGAAGGCTTTTGAAATAAATGTATTCAAATTATAAAGCTTTCATTTTATACTGATCAATGAAATGTTTGAGCTTAAAACTCTAAAATATAATGTTTCGAATTCAGAAGTTTAGCCTTGATTTTTTCAAATAAAAAATTCAGCTTTCAAAGTTTTAATTTTTACAACTTTAACTACCGGGAATTCTTCGCTTGGATTTTAGAGGGTTCCTACCATCCCCAATAATATTACAATATGATATACCTAACAGTTTTTAATTTTAATATTCCCAGAAAATGAGAACGAACAGTATTGATAGTACGAGAAGCAAGTCTAGAAAAACCAAGAATCATTCCAAATCAAAATCGCAACTAAATCCTGAGGAAATGGAGGGAAACGAGTCGAATCTTTTGAGTCCTGTAGATAGAGTAAGAGTTGGTCATTTAGCGACTACACCTGTGACACCCGCTGGAAATATTGTAGACATGCAAGGCTCGTTGGATCAAAGTCCACCCGAAAAAATCGAAGAGGAAAAGACGGAAAATAAAGAGAGTGTCGTTAAAAACTTAGAAGTTGAAAATAATAAGGTAGAAAGCCAGGATGCCAGTAAGGAACCAGTTATTCCCGGAGAAAATGTCTCGGTAAACGATCCCGAAATTAGTCAAGTGTTCCAAAAAGAAAACGAGTCTTCCGAAAACAAGAGTGAGGCGGAAACTACGGAAAAGTCGGAAACTGATGCAGAATCTTTGGGGAAGGAAACTGTCATCGAGGCTCAAGGTATTTTTATTTAAATTCCGCTTTTTCGGGTTTATTTGAATTTAATTGAAATTTGTATCTCTGCAGAAAATCGAGTGGAGGAAAAAGCAGATTGGGTGCAATCGCCAGTCGGAAGTGTGGAAGATTTATCGTCAGTTGACGATAATTCAAGTACCTACGACGCATCAAAAGTGCCCAAAATAAAATTAGAGAACGAAACCGTAGAAGAATATGTGAATACTCAGGGCGTGAGATTCATGCCTCTCCAAGAACACACACCATATGGTTCCCTTTGCGTTCGTGAGCTTTTTAGATTCCTCGTTTCGATTTGCAGTCCACTTGATAAACAAAACACAGAAATAATGACGCACTTGGGACTCAGCTTGTTGCAAGTTGCATTAGAAATTGCTGCGGATTCGCTTTCTAATTTCCCGTCGTTGCTTGCACTTGCCAAGGATGATCTTGTGAGAAATCTGATTTTAGTGAGTCGAAATTAACTCAGAATATTTTCAAACCGAAAGCCAAGAATTTTCTTTGATAGTTATATTTTTTCTATAGTTGCTGGGATCGGATCGATTGTCGATTCTAGCTGCGAACCTGCAAGTATCCTTTTTACTATTTGAGTCGCAGAGGGAGCATCTGAAGTTCCAGATGGAGCATTATGTGATAAAGTTGATGGAAATTGTCAATTCTGAATCGAATCGGATATCGTATGAACAACGGGAGTTAGCTTTGGGCAAGTTTTTTTAAAATATGCGAGGGTTGATCACTAGAGTGGTCTAAATGTGTACCTGTAAAAATTTTACTTTCAATTTTTGGTGGTTGATCTCATTCAATTTGTTCGTTTACCGGAAAAAATCCCCTATTTTGTTTTCCAATCGGTCCAAATTGGCCCCTGCTACCGGGCTTTTGAAATTAACATGGGTTTTTAAATAAGAATAGCTCGGTTTTCGAAAGAATGAAAAAAATTAATTATTATTCACTTTTTGTACATTAAAGTTAACTAACCTCTTAAGGAATGTTCAAGGAATAGTTTCCATGCAATAACATTTAATGTTAACCGCCCAATACCTTTGCATTGTGCCCGGAAAATGTCCCAAATAATGCAAAATTCGCGCTAAAGGCGGTATTTTTTTATATTTTTTCAACTTGAATTATTTTCATTCGATAAGTGACAAGATTCCAACTATTTTGTAACTATTGCTTCCTCGTAGAGGGATGTTTGTAATTACCTAAATTTTCAAATCTACTTTTTTAGCATATATAGTTTAGAGATTTAAAAAAGAATACCTTATTTATATGAGAAAAACTTGTTTGATATTCAAAATACTGCAATACGATATCTAGTGTATTTTTCGCGTCTTCGAGTCGCATGGATCGACCTATTGTTTTAAAAAGTGGTTTATTTTGTTTATATGAAAAAAGCTTTTTTGAGATTCAAAAGATAATAATTCGATATCTAGTTTATTTGTTTGCATAGTCAAGACGCATCGACTGACCTATTTTTGAACCTTTTATGACCCACCATTACCGAATCATGAAGATTAAAAAGATTGGTGTATTCTGTTAATATGAGAAGCACTTTGTTCATATTATAAATATTACATTGCTGTATCTGACCTGTTCGCGTCTTCGAAACTCGTCATATGACCTATCGACGAACCTTCTATGACTTCTTATCATCTATCAATACCGATTCATAATATTAAAAAATATATGGTTTACTTTGTTTATATGAGGAAAACTTTTTTAATATTGGAAAAACGATAGTAATGTATATGATATATGTGTTCGCGGCTTCGAGACGCATTAATTGTTTATGTGAAGAGAACTTTTTTTTAACTAACATCCATCCTCACCTTAATCCTATATATTAATCCAATATATTTTTTAATTTATAAATCCGCATGGAAAATTTGCAAATAGTTCAAGTACTTGCACTGATACACCCTAAGTAAATCTGATGTATCTAGTTTGTGGAGTTAAAAACTCGGTGTTAGTATAAATTAGCGTTTATTCATTTTCAAGTGCAGAAGATACAAAGTGACGCGACAACAGTACATTGCCGAAGGACCCTCCCCCCATTAGCCAGGTTGAGGTACCTAGATCCTCGATAGCCTCATCCCCTTTCTGACTAAAAGTCTAGAACCTAGTAAATTTGGGATGGAAAGGAATATAGACAAGGTGTTTTAAGTAGCTCAGGTAAAGCGACGAATCTTTTCAACTGACATTCCGATGCCAGATTTACTTAGGTCCAGTATAAGAGAAGACTCACAATTTATGGTTATTTTTGCCTTACTCTATTCTAAAATTTAAGTAGAATTTATTTCATATAGTTCCAAAAAAGTAATAAAAGGATTAAGCAGTGTAGGCAGATGTTTCGACGTTATCCTAAACTTCTTGACAATTCCGAAAGCTATAAATGAGTTGAAACTGAAATAACAAGCGAGTACTTTTCGAATTTTAGATTTAGAGCCTTAACACCGCATTTCTAGATCATAAGAGGTCATAGAAGGTTCTTGAATAGGTCATTCGACGTACGTCGAAGCCGCGAAGAAACGTTTTAGACACAGTAAGGTAGTATTTCTAACATGAACAAAATATTTCTCATGTAAACAGAATATACAAATTTTTTGAAAACTTCATAAATCGGTATTAATGGGTTTAAATGTTCAGCAATAGGTTAAAGACGGTATTTTCGAACCCTTGGGGTCGAATTATATTAAAATATGTAAAAAAATTATATTTGAAAATTTAGTTCATTACATACATCCCTCTGTGGAGATGCAATTGTTTAAATAATTGCAAAGTATGTAAAACAAAAAATATCACTCTTAAAATTCGTCATTTCGTCATTAATTCCAGAAAATACTTACTTTTCATGATTCGTTGGACCAAAAAATTATACAAATAAAACTTGTTTAAACAATTGCAAAATGTGTTAAACAAAAATATTATTTTTGACATTCATCAGTCATGTTATTTATGCTGTAAATATGAACTTTTCTCGATTTTTATCCTTAAAGAATTGAAGATTAGTTAAAAAGTACGTGAAAACTTTTCACATATCGAATGATAGTAGATTATGTACCTAGGCAGTAAAGTTGAACTTTATACGAGGATGCAGAATTTAACGTCAGAGCCGAAGCCGAGGTCGGTAAAACTGCATCCGAGTATAAAACAACTTTACTACCGTGGTGCTTACGATACTTTATATGAAAGAGGCAGAATAGTAACTATTTTTCTGGAAAACGGGTCTTGATTGTACCGCATACGGACGCGCGTGGGGTGACGCTAGAAGTTCCTCTTTTCTTTCGCTTTTCTTTTACTTCTCACTCACTTCTTCCTCCTTGCTGTCACTTTACGTGCAACTCGTCGCAGTACAATAAAGTTCTATTTTACTGCCGCTTCACGGGCAGATGAACTGAATTTGACATCAAACAGCTATTTTGCATTTTTTAAGTCATTTAACAGGCACTATACATGGGGTTTGCAGGGGCAAAATGAAAAGTTATTTTATGAAAATTATTCCTTAAGAAGTGAATAAACTTTAATTTGTACAAAGTTAATACCAAGTACTTTTTTCTTCAATTTTTTTTTAAGACCGAGTTTTTCCCATTTAAAACCCCATGTTCATTTAAAAAGCCCACGATGAAGTTTTCATAAGTCTTTGCCCAATGTTTGAACTATTCATGAAATGTTTGTTGAAATCATTAAAATTTGTGTGAAATCTATTAATATCTTCTGAAATCTTTTGAAATGTTTGAAATGTTTAAACTATTTGTGAAATCTTCAATATCTTTATAAAATAATTAAAATGTTTCGAAATATTTGGTGTATGTGAAATCTTGGTGCACACTTAAAAGTTGAGTGTTCAACCCGTCCAAAATAAGTATTAAAGATTTGAATTTTATTAAGGTACCATAATATTGAAATTCTGTTTTATTAATACAGAAGCTATCGTGAGGTTGTGGAGAATACCGGGATTGCCGGCAGAATTGTATTTGAATTACGATTGTGGCCTCTATTCCACAAATCTTTACGAAGAATCGATGAAGCTTTTATCTAGGGTATGTTTAATGATTATTTGTTATCTAAAGCTTGAATAACTTTCATTAATCCTGTGCACATTTTTTCTAGAACGCCTCGGCTCTTATGGGAACCATGTACAGTATGCAATTTATTTCGTTGGATGCCATATTTAATCTAATTTCGGGCATGGAGGCCAGATGCAAAGGCTTGCACGATCTTTGTAAAACTTCAAGACACACCTCTTCCTCAAATCTTCCTACTCGGGAGGAACTGATAACTACAAAAGCGAATAAGAGGGTATTAAACTCCCCCATACAAATTCTCTTTATTACATTTTTTTGTATGTATTAACTAATTTAAATTACGTTTCTTAATTCAGTGGCTGGCTTTGGGGACGGAAAAGTTCAACGAGAATCCCCGAGAAGGGATCGCAAAATTGTTAGAGCATGGACTTCTAGGAGGAACTCCAGGCCAGCCTGATCCCGAGAAAATTGCCAAGTATCTTCGAGAAAATCCCGGTCTGGATAAAAAAGCGATCGGCGAATATATCAGCAAAAAGGAGAATAAGACAATCCTGAATTGCTTTGTCAACAATTTCGATTTCAAAAACACTCGTGTTGATCAGGCATTGCGATTGTATCTTGAATCTTTTAGACTTCCTGGAGAAGCTCCTCTAATTTCGATGTTGCTCGAAAAATTCGCAGAACACTGGCACGTAAGTTTCGAGTTTCAATTTATTTAAATTCTTCACCGTTTGGAAGAATTTTCATTGTGAATAAAATTAAAATTTTTATTATAGAATAGCAATAACAAGCCATTTGCATCGGCCGATGCGGCCTTCACTCTCGCTTACGCGATAATTATGTTAAACGTGGACCAGCACAATTATAATGCAAAGAGGCAAAATAATCCGATGACTGTTGATGAATTCAAACGGAATTTGAAGAAAGTCAATGGCGACGCGGATTTTGATCAAGATATGCTCGAAGAAATCTATATTTCCATCAAGTGTGTATTGCAAATTAAATTCTTTATAGATTCTCAGGGGCGGACTGGCGTGGTACTGAACCGATGCTCTTGAAAGTCAAAAAATTGAAACCCTTTAAATCTTGAAAATCCAATTAGAGTCCATTGAATCTTATGAAATTCCTTGATATCCCTTGAAACATTATAAAATCACTTTAAATCTTTACAATCATTTAAATCACCTGAATTGTGATAAAATCCGTTCAAATATTTTAAAAACCCCTCTGAATACTTTTAAATGTTCTTTAGTTTTTGTAGGAGAATTTTTAAACTGGCATGAAATTTGGTTAAATACTTTAAAATCATTGAAATCCTTAGAAGTTTTATAATCTCTTAAAAATTCCTTGGAATCATTTAAATAGCGAAAACAAATTTTAATCTTTTGAAATATTTTGAAACCCCTTGAAACTTTTTAAAGCACTTGCAAATTCTTTAGACTCCAGAAAAATACCATAAAATCTTTCAAATTCTTTAAACTCTGTACAAATTTCTTCAAACGGTTGAAATCTATTGAAAATTCCTTGAAATATTCTAAAATACATTAAAATATTTAAAAAAATTGAAATCCTTTAAATCTTGAAAATCCAATTAAAGTCCATTTGATGTTAAGAAACTCCTTGATATGCCTTGGAATGTTATAAAATCACTTTAAATCTTTGCAATCCGTTGAAATCTGATAAAATTCCAGGAAACTAATATTTCCTGAAAACCTGGAAAATGTATTAAAATGCCCTAACAGCTTTTAAAATCATTAAAATCATCTGAAGTACGATAAAATCCGTTCAAATCCTTCTGAATACTTTTAAATGTTCTTCAATCTTTCTAGCAAAATTTCTAAATCGGCATGAAATTTTGTTAAATACTTAAAAATCATTGAAATCCTTGAAAGTTTTATAATCTCTTAAAAATTCCTTTGAACCCATTAAAATGCCGCAAACAAATTTTAATTTTTTGAAATATTTTAAAACCTCTTGGAGCTTTTTAAAGCACTTGAAATTAGAAATTATCATAAAATCTTTCAAATCATTTGAAATCTGTTGAAATTTTTCCAAATAATTAAAATCTATTGAAGATTCCTTGAAATCATCTAAAATACCTTATTTTTTTTTTAATTTTCAATATCTTGTAATTTTTTAAAGCTCTTGAAAATTCATTGCAATGTTTAGAAATACTCTAACATAATTTAAATCCCCTTAAGATATTGAGATCTTTGAAATATCAGAAAATCATTGAAACTTTGTTTTAATATTTGGAAAAAATTTGGAAGATTTGAAATTCTTTTCAAATATTTAAAATCTCTTTATTCTTGTGAATGATTTCTTTGCGATTCATTAAAGAATTATTAAATTACTTAAAATCGCATTAAATTTGATAATATTCCTTAAAATTCGTGGGAATATTTCAAGCCCTATATAAAATTCTTTAAAATCCTTTAATCCTTTAAAATTTGTAAATATAGAAGATCCTATGAAATTCCTTGAAATAATAAAAAATATTCGAAAACTTTTTAAATCAAGTATGAAATTCTTTGAAATCCCCCGAAATCTCCTGAAATTTTATAAAGTATTCTCTAATCTTTAAAATCTTACGAAATCTCTCAAGAGTCCTTTCTTATTTTTTAAAGTCCTTTGGAATTTTTAAAAATACTCTAAAACCTTTTCAACTCTATGAAATCCTGATAATGTTTGGGAAATTCTTAGCAATCCCAAAATTTTGTATTTAAATTTTCTCAAATTCCTTCAAATCATTGAAATAATATGAAACCCCTCAACTTCTTTTTGTGAAAACCCTTGAACTGCTTTATTTCAATCTTTTGAAATTCCTGTAAATCTATCAAATCCTTTGAAATCTTTTTAAGTCTTGAAAAAAATGGCATAGAACCGCTTTTAAGACCTATCGAGCCATTTGGGGAATAGCAGTCCGTTTCTGTAGATTCTGGAAAACAACTAAAAGTGAAATACTAATTAACAATGAATATTCCCATTATAGAAATGAAGAAATTGTCATGCCAGCGGAGCACACTGGTCTCGTGAAGGAAAATTATCTGTGGAAAGTTTTACTTAGAAGAAGCTGTGGTCTAGAAAGCAAGTATCTGACAATTGGAGGAGCTGGTGAATTTGTAGATAAGGAATTAGCAGAAAGAGCTTGGGCTCCGATTGTCAGTGCACTTTGCAGAGCCTACGATAAAGCTCCGGACAAATTACTCCAGCGCAGAGTTGCTCAAGCATTCCTAAGGTAATTTGAGATCCTGAACGTGCATTAACTTAAGTTTCAGTTACAAAATTTAATTAATTATTTACTTCCAGCTGTGCTGCGATCAGCGCTCACTACGGAATGACGAGCGACCTCGACACTTTGATAGTCAGCATATGCAAATTTACTGGACTCGCAGCTGGAGGAGAACCGGACCAAGTGATTCTTCATCTTGGTAGCAGTGGAAGGTGTCAATTAGCAGCTCACACCCTCTTTAAAATCACTCACATGCATGGAGATGCTTTAAGAGCATCCTGGAAAAACATAGTTGACTGTTTCCAGACTTTGTTCCTAGCTAGAGTTCTGCCAAAGAACATGACCGAAGGCGAGGATTTCCTGGACCCATCCGGAAAAATCTCCTTGCTTCGGGAACCCGCTGCTCTGAAAACTCCTCCAGTGGAGCAAGGAATTCTTTCGAGTTTATATTCCTACATTGCTCTTCATACAACCAAGCTTCCTCATCCGGCAGAAATTGCTGCGAGAGAAAGAGCTGCAAAGTGTGTCGCAAATTGTCAATTAAAACAAATAATCGAGGAGAGCAAATTCCTGCAGGTCGAGTCTCTTCGATCTCTGATTGGCGCTTTGGTATCAGTGAAATCCGAGGACGAGGATCTTTCCGTTTTCCTGTTGGAATGTCTTCTAAAAGTGACAATTCAGAACCGGGATAGGGTCGTTTGCATTTGGCCGGTAGTTCAAGAACACCTTGATGGCATTTTAACAACAGCAGCTAGAGACAATCAACCTTATCTTCTGGAACGTGTAGCAGTTGGAATGTTGCGACTTGCGATAAGACTTCTTCGAGGAGAAGAATTAGCTTGCACTGTTTTGCCACCTTTAACACCTTTAACGCATTTGACATCAGTTACAACATCTCCTCTTTCAAGACAAATCGCTTACGGTCTTTCTGAACTACTCAAAACTGGTGCTGCTAACATTCATTCGACGGAAGATTGGAAAGTGATTTTCAATTTATTAGAATGCGTGGGGGCTGGAGCCGTGCAACCGAAACAATCAAACGCTGTTTTGGATGAAGTGGCTTCATCGAAAAATTCGGTGCTAGATCCTCGTCCGGTGAGTCCAGTTCCTGAGTGGGTATTGGTCTCGCCTACTGGAACGGAGGCTCCACTTCCAGTAGCGGCTGAAACGATAGTTTTGGATAGGAATCTTAAACCTCATGACCAGGCAGCGTTGGTAAAGTGTGTTGAGAGTCTCTCGTTCCTAGTTAGAGATGTTGCTCATGTTACGCCTTTTAATTTCGAATTGTGCGTCCGGTGTGTGAGAACCTTTGCTGAAGCAGTGCTTCAATGTACTGGGAATCGAAGTAGGGTTCAGAGCTCAACAGACGAGGTTCCTAGCTATCAACAAAGTCCGATTCAGTTGCTGGAGTTGATGCACACCTTGCATACGAGGACTGCTCAGATTTTCCAATGGTGGGTTCAGGCAGGAGGAACGGAGCCAGTTTCTCCCTGGTCACAAGGATGGAAACCACTATTGCAGGTAGAGAACTTGTTCTTAATTAATGTTAGTCCCTACATTCAGGGTTCGGACTCACACCACTATTTTCTCGTAATAATCCCATTTCTTCTTAACTTTGAATTTAAAAATATTTTTTAATCTCGACGATTGACTGAAAGATCATATCTACCATCTTAAGTTCATGTATAATTATCGGAAAATACCATAAATTGATCTATTCCTTATTACACTGGAACTTGGAATTAGAAACCCCAGATTTACGATATTCCTAGAACTGATGGCCCTGAAGTTTTGTGGTGAGGGCGCGGGAATGCACGCGCGTATGTTGCGTAATATTATGTATGTCGGTTGCATATGTTTAACAGGGCCCTCCCTGGCGGACCGAAGGAACCGAATGGAGCCTCTACAAAATACCCGTAAAGACCCCATTGGGTCCCCATTCGGTTCCTGTTTAAAAAACTCGAAAAAACAGCAAAATCAACTTTCAAATTGTTGAAATTTGGATTCTGCGTTAAAATTCCCTATATAAGGTCATGGAATAATCGCAATATTTTTTTTTTTGCAACGGTAGAAGGTTTTAGAAAATAAAAGACGCATAACGCCTGTTGACTGCTACACTTCAAACGCATCGCCTGTAATTAGCAGTCAACAGGCGTTATACGTCTTATATGTTCTAAAACCTTCTACCGTTGCAAAAAAAAAAAACTATTGCGATTATTCCGTGACCTTCTATAGGGAATTTTAACGTAGAATCCGAATGTCAACAATTTAAAAGTTGATTTTTCTGCTTTTTCGAGTTTTTTAAAAAGGAACTGAATGGAGATCCAATGGGGTTTTTACGGGTACTTTATAGATGCTCCATTTTGTTTCTTCGGTCCGCCAGGGACTGTTTGCCGTTCTTCATTCCAGGTTCCAGTACATGTTTCTCTTAGGCCTGGAATTGTTGGTCATTCTCGATTTTTTTCGAATTGTTTACGAAAAATTTTTCCAAATTTTACCATTTTAATCTTTCGGCACTTATTGGTTAAAAATTTTAAGTTGAAAATGTACAAAATGGATTAATTTAAAATTTAATTACTAGAAAATGAACAAATTCGTATTTCAATCGTTCTATTCCAAAGTATATTTTGCAATGGAAGCCTAAATTTGTGATATATTTCAAATTGAGTAATGTTCAAAAATTAATGATCTAAAATTGAAAGAGTTTTGAAATTAGCCATTTTATTTAATCATGTTCCAGAGTAAAAAAATATTAAATTGTATGCGTTATAATTTTTTTCAAATAATTACAAAAAAACGCCAGGGATAAAAGTAAATTTTAAAAAGTATAAAACAAGAATGTTAAGCCTATATCATAATATTTATTTATTGTATTAACTGTAAACTCTAATATAATTGTCCAGGCGAATTAAAGTTTGGAAAAAAGAAAATTGTTAACAGCACTTGAACAATTGGAAATGGTAAAGTGGTTCATAATAAACATAAAAAAGAAAAATGCGTGAGCAGGGGTGTGGCGGG
>NC_046665.1:47497812-47526187 GCF_010883055.1 Belonocnema kinseyi
GGGTGAAAATGGTATTATTGCCATTTTCGGCGAAATTTGACGTCAGAAAGAAAAGTGTTTCATAGAAAACATATAGTTCATAAAAAAATCTACAACTTTTGTATCAGGACTTTTCACGTAACCTCAAAATGTCCGAAAAAAATGCGAAAAACCACGAGTGGATGTGTGCAGTTCGTGCATGTGCCCCCCACCACTGAAATCACTATGCGCGCTCAACCAGTGAGCCCGGGGAACTTCAAGCGGTTCGAACTCTTTATTTTCACGTTACAATACACTGTATAACACAACAAATATTACATTACGCGCAATTATACAGCATTTACCACGTACAGCATAACAGACATTACACTGTCTGCAAGTATCAATGAAAATGTTAAACGTTCTAACTGTGACACAAAGTAACTAACACATATATCAGAGCACAATTTAGGAAATATTTTAAAAAGTTTAGAGATTTCTGTTTTTGCTTTCACACGAGGTAAAATTGCATTTGCAGATAAACTTCCTTAGAATTAAACAAGATTTTAAATACACTGCATGCAAATATCAACAAATTAAAGTTCGTTTTAAATTAATTCAATCATTCATTCAATAGAAACTAAATGTATTGATCGTCGCTTTAAAATATAATATGATTATTAATCATAATCATGATTACAATCAGTGTTTCACAAAGATTTCACAGAGATTTTCAACATTTTACTTATTATGAAGGATTCAAACAGATTCCGAAGATTCCACAGCGATTTTTATGATTTTACATAATTCAAAGACGTGGCAAAGATTACAGAAGGTTACAGAAATATTTCAACAGCTTTCATAGGGATTTTCACGATTCTCAAGATCTCCAAGATTTCAAAGAAAATTATTTTTGGGCACATATGTTAATTCACAACATTTTACTTTCACTTTACAATTTTTAAGGAAAAATTGAATGTCTTCGACTTCTTACAGACTTTTTAAATAGTCTTAACTTGAATAGTTTGGCAGAAGTCGAAGAAATAAAGTTTTTCTTTGCAAATTCTAATTTTGTTGTTTCCCAGACATTAAATTAAGAATATTTAAACTCCGAAGTTCTTTTTATACGCTCACTTTAAAAGTAGCTTTTCCTACTTTTTACCTAAAGTTGGCTAATAAGTGATAAAATATAAAATTTATAGCCCCCTCCATCGTAAATCGTCGCTAGGTTCAATTTAATTAAATATAGTTATTGTTTATTACAAGCTAAATTAAATTAACCTCGTATAGACCGAAATTACTTGTACAAAAAGTTCAGATGTTTTAAAAATACGACCGCAACATATTTCAGACGAAAGTTTGGATCGGAATGATCCACATTTTTTTGGAATGAACTTTTTTTTAATACTTTGGAATCTCCCTGTAAAAGATCTAGAATTTGGAATTAAAAATTCTGTAACAACGCTAGTATAAGAAATTAAACAAAAAAATGCTTTTCAACATTTCATCGAGTGATAAGAAAATGTTAAAATAGCGCTTCTATAATTTAAGCTTAGAATTTACATAATAAAATCTTTTAGAAATTGAAAATACCTCCATGGAATGCAAAATTATCAATATAATAGGCCATTTCTTTACAATACTGTTTTTTTTCAGTTGGTGTGTGCCTTATAATTGAAAAAATTTTATGCTAGAAACTAGAAAATTTAAGTTATTATATATTACTTATTATTTTATGTATTTTTTTATACTTATAGCGTTTGTTCCAATTTTCGTCGTTGAGAAAGTTAAAAATACTGCTTATTATAATTATTTATCTGCAACTTTTACTCTCTGTTCTTGAAGAAATACATTTTTCAAAATTTCATGTGACTCATGTCACTTATGCAACTTTTTTAAAAGCTTTCTGATCAATCCAAGGCCTGCATGATCTATGTACATATAACATATTATTTTTAAATTTGCATGCCACTATTAACACTATTTTTTTTATCTCTGAAGTAAGTTCGAGCCCTGTACATTGTAAATTCTAAATTTGATCTTCTTGAAACTTGACTCATATTTGTTTCAGGGAATTGCAAGACTTTGTGGTGACAGTAGGAGACCAGTTCGCGCCTCAGCCATCACTTTCCTCCAATCTCTCCTCGCTCACGAACTGACCCAGCTTTCTGCGATTGAATGGTCACAGTGTCTGGAACAAGTTCTATTTCCATTATTTGCACAACTCCAGGAACCAATCGCACCAAATGATCCGATCGGAGTCGAAGAGACAAGATTCAGAGCAGCAACTCTCCTCTCCAAGGTATTTCTTCACCATCTTACACCTCTTTTGAGTCTTCCTGGATTCCTGCCACTCTGGTTAACAGTCCTGGATCTTCTTCAAACATTCATGAAAGCAGACAATAGTGAGCTTTTATTAGAAGCTATTCCGGAATCGTTAAAGAATATGTTACTTGTGATGTCTTCCGCTGGAGTCCTGGCTCCAGAATCCAACTTGTGGGCTCCTACTTGGAGAGCCATTGATACGTTTCTACCTAATTTGAAGACTGATCTCTTTCCGGAACCGCCTCCGAGTAAAACTCCACTACATTCGCTGTCCTCACAGTCTCAGGTACTTTTTGTTGTTGTAATTTATAATCATCGTAGGGTTGTTTCGCAATTTTAGGTAGAATCATTTTTAAACACTTAATTTTAATCTTAACTAAGAGAACTTTGTACATTTTTCCTCGTCGCTTTGTTTAAGAGAAACATGTTGTTGAAAATTGAAACTGCGAAAAGATTCAAATAATACTTTTTTTTAATAGAAAAATCTACATTTTTGTATTTTGAAGTCGATAAATTGAGACTGTGAAAACTGAAGTTAGATCAACGGTTATTTGAATTTGCGCAGTTCAGTCACCTCCCGCCACGGGCCCTATTAGGTATTTTTACTTCAATCACCAGCTAGCTTCACTTCGTTGATTGCTGAGAGGAAAAAATGGACCAAATGCATGTGATTCGATCCATTTTGGCCTTATTTTGCTAATATCTTCGTAAAAACTCATTTTTTCTATATAAGTGTATTTGAAAAATAGTTTTTATTTGTTAAGAACTATTTGATGGCATAATAAAACGATAGTAATTATTATTTATTATGAAGATAACACATAAATAAAATTTCGTTCCATGCACTTGTTATATTGTTTTCCCTCTCAGCATTCAACGAAGTGAAGTTAACTGATTGAAGTGAAACTGCCTAATACGGTCTTGCCCATATCAGTGGCTGACCAATGAAAAAGCGGCCCCAAGAGCGCAAATCCATCGTTAGTTTGAATTGAGTATTTTAGCATCGCCTCATGGGAAAGCAGATGAATTTTTAGTGAAAATATTCTAAACGTAAAGTAAGTCATAAATATACGAATAGTAATATTTGTCAAGTGTAAAATATATTTTCTCAGTCATGTTACATTCTTTGGCAATTGATCACCTTTCAGTGTTACGAAATAAAATAAAATATCCCGAATTTCAGGTTATTGTATCAGATCGGGTAATCTAATCTCAAATTTCGGATTATTTGATTGTATTTCGTGAAACTGAAAGGTCTCGAGCCCATCAGAGGATGAAACAGAATTGCGCAAATGCATTCTACACTTGAAAAATATTACTATTCAGACCTTTATAACTTACTTTTACGTTTAGAATATTTTCTCCGAAAAAGCGTATGCAGTTGCAGTCACATGTAAAGAACTATGCTGACCTTCCTGATATTTCTATCTACTCTAGCATGACCGTGACGCCATGCTAGAATAGTTAATATTTCGCGAAATATTTAAGTCGTTTTTTGGTTCTATTATATTGATTTTCAGTTGGTAAATCTTATTACTTCAAGGAAATATTTTATTGGTCACGTCGTGCGCCAACAAAAAATACTTGAAGAACAATGACGTGCATGTAGTGATGCTAAGGGATAAAGTTGTAATCAATTATTTAAAGAAATAATTTATTTCTTAGGTTCAATTTAATTATTTTTTTAGAGTGAAAATTTGTTTAAATATTTATCTGTATTATTATTTTTATTATTATTATTTATAATGTTTATTGAACTTAAAGACACCCGCGCTTTTCGGCACACGGGCAGTTAAAAAAGTTGCTTACAGTGCGCATCGACATAAGGCCGGGGCAGCCACTGAACGTCGTTTGGAAAAAATAACCTGGCGACTCGCGGTGAAGATGGGGGCCCCTCCAGTCTTAAAATGATCAAATCTTTACGTTCCACAGCCCTTTAAATAGGCAAGACTTCACTGTATTGTATCACCATAAAGATATTTTTTGAGGTTCCTGTTATTAATTTTCACAAAAATCTCTTTTTTTAAGAACACTATATTTCTTATTCCAACTATTGACGTCGATGTGTACAAAAAGGTAAAAAAGTGCATTCAAAAAATAACTTGAGAAACACTGATAGCTAAGATTTGATTAGTGGAAAATCTGACCTCTTTGAAGTCACAGGGTCCTCCAATTGAAATCATAAGAGAATTTTCAAATTTCAACATTAAATTTAAAATAGTAAACAAAATCCTAAGAATATTCTTCTGGCGTATATGAAATATGAATTTTACAAACTATAAATACAGGTTAGTGTTTTTGTTGACGTACGACGTGATAAATGTAACATTTCCTTGAAATGGTACAATTTAGCAACCAAAAATCAATGTAATAGAATCGAAAAACGACTCAAAAATATTTCGCGGAATATTTGGTTTTGTGGCATGACGCTACGGTCATGTTGTAAGTTATAAAGGTCTGAATAGTAATATTTTTCAAGTCTAACATGCATTTACGCAATTCTGTTTCATTCTTTAATCGGTTGGAGACCTTTCAGTTTTACGAAATACAATCAAATAATCCTAAATTTGAGATTAGATTAGCCGATCTGATACACTAACTTGAAATTTTTGATATTTTATTTTATTTCGTAAACCTGAAAGTCCTTCAATCGACAAAAGAATGAAACATGTCTGAGAAAATACATTCTACACTTGATAAATATTACTATTCGTACATTGATTACTTACTATTGTAATATATCATTGTGTTTGAATATTAGATTTACAAAAAACTGACTTGGTCCCGTATTAAAAGAATGGGTAACTTCCTGGTTTTTACGCCACAGCTAAATATTAACCGATTTGATTCAAACTTAGTGATAATTTTTTTTTGTTATTCAAACAAAACGGGAAGGGGGGGGGGTAAAACAAAGATATTCTTAAAAAACCCACAAAGTATAAATAAGAACCACCCTAGTGGCTACTGGACCGGTAAATTATGGTGAATTTATTTTATTATCTGGATTGAAATAGAAGAACTTTGAGTAGAAAGTGTTTAATAATCTTAGACGGGAGCATTCAAAATTGTTTTTTGTTTGTTTGAAAATTTAAGTCGTTCGAAGATGCAGAATTAGAAATGAAAGCCTTTCAATACTTCAACTCTTAGTATTTCAGAACAATTAAAATCGAATAATTTCAGGTTAAAACTTTTAAAATTGGATAAATTAAAATTTGGAAATAAATGAAATAAACCATAAATTGAACAAAATGAATTTAACAGTTATTGTATGTTATGCATATGAAATTGAAAATTTGTTAATTCAATTTCAATTGAATACTGTTCAATATGTGTAATTTTTAAATTAAAATGCTTCAAAATGTGATCATTTTCCGCATTAAATTTAGTTAATTTGTAGACTGAAAAAAATCTGTTCCGCATCTCGTACTGAATCTTATCATGCTTAAATCGCAATACATTCAAAAATTTTAGAGTTCTTAGTATGCCAATTTTCAGTACGAAAACGCCAAGAAATCCGTACTCTCTAGGTGTGGCTTTTTTGTGTTTATCGTGTAGTGTCTTACTATTCTTGCATCGTTCACTATCATACTATAATCACACTATTTCATGCAAAAATTCCTCGCTTTTTGTGCCTTTATCGCATGAAATATTCGCCAGAAAAAATAGTAACAGCGCCCCAAACGAAATTCGAAACCAATTTTTCTCTGTCTAGACACTTGGTTAATTACATCAAATTATAAATTGTTTAGTTTCAAGGGTTTGTATTGATACAATTATTTTCGAAACAAATATTTATTCCTAGTCACAGGTCATCAGCCTCGTTGATCAGCAACAACCATCATTTCCGAGATCAATAGCTCCACAGCCAGAAGGGAATTCTACCTTGCAAGTCGAAGATCCAGTTCAGGGAGAGAAAAATTTGAGTTCAATTGAGAATGGTAGTCCTCGATCGTCAGGCGGAATAATAGCTGCAGCGATTGTACCATCATCTTTAATTGAGAGCAAGGAACCTCAGCAAGTGATCACTCTTGTTAATCAACCTCCACCAAGTGTTTCAAGTCCCGTTGCGATTCAACCGACTGCTCAACAAGTTTTTGACTTTCATCGACCTGTGGTTCAAACGCATTTTGCAATTCCGGTGACGCCGAATCAAGAGATTGAGAGGGAGCAACATATCCCAGCCCAGCAAGAAAATAATTGGCAGACTCCTCAGCAATTATATTCTCAGGAAATACGAACTCCCGATGATTTTAGAAGTCTTCAGGATTTAAGAAGTCTTCAGGGATTCAGAACTCCTCTGGATTTAAGAAGTCTTCAAGAATTAAGGACTCCCCAGGATTTAAGAAGTCTTCAGAAATTACAAACTCCACAGGATTTAATTACCCCTCCACATATAACACCTCAACCGTTTACGACACCTCAGCCATTAACCATTTCTCAACAAGTGACACCACACCAGGTGATTCCACATCCCCAGTACTCGCAGAATTCGTATCCACAGCCGCATGAATTTCATTATGCTGGAACAAGCAATCTCATTCATTCCGTTAAACCGCAAGAGGTAAGCCTAAGACGTACTTGATTTTTATGCGGTTTAAATTTAATTAATTTTAAATATGTGTCATTGAAATTAAGGAGAACCAAGGGCTTGACCACTCGGCTTTTGAGTATACACCATAATTCAAGATTTTTAAAAATTCCTAAGATTTCACAAATATATCAAATATTTAATAAAAATTTTACCAAGATTTGACATTGCTTTCACAAAAATTTCAAAGATTACGAAGACTTCAAAAGATTTCAAACCATTTGAAAGATTTCGAAAGGTTTCACAGATTTTCAAAGATTTCAAACAATTTGAAAGAGGTCAGAAAAATTTCAAAGATTGCAATGCAATTCACAAATATTTCAAACCATTAAAAAGATTTTCGAAATATTTTACAATTATTTTAAAATCCAGAAAATTCCAAAAAAATTAAAAAAGATTTCAGAAAGAAGATTTTCCCTATACGCTAGATTACAAGATTATATAGGATTACAAGAGATTACGTAGGATTACACACAATTACATGAGATTTCACAAAATTATATGAAATGGCACAGTATTACATATGATTACACAGGATTGTATGGATTATTCGAGATTACATAGATTACACGGTATATAAAAATATGACAAGAGATTACACCAGATTATTTGGGATTAACACTGAATAACGTAACTGGAGATAGAGATATCAAGATCACTAATAATATAAGGGACTGTGTCGTATACATACAAAAATGTAAGAATTCTGTACTCTGCACGCGATTGGACAAGGAATTAACTTTAAATTCTATTTTTTTATTTTTAGGAAAGTAAAGATTGTTAGATGCATATTTTTAAATATTCTTTTTCCTTGTCTCCTTTAATATTTAAACAAAATTATGAATTTTCTGCGGTAAAATTAGACGTAGTAGTTGATTGGATGTGAAGCCAAAAGTGTGTGATGTGTCAAGGCCCCAAAGTTGTTCGAATAAGGTTTCCCAAAAATTTTAAATATATTTCTTTTCTTCGGAATGCAGTTAGGGGTGTAAGTACAAAAGGGGGTAACGAACAAAAATTAAATTTTACATGACGGCGGAAACACGTTCGCATTTACAAAATACTGCAGAATTCAGTATATCTCCCTGAAAAATTGAGCCAAAAATAATGCACTGTTCCAAAGTTATTTAAAGGTAGCTAAGGTGGTTAAGGCGCTTCCTCAGGCTTGATTTTTAGTCCATGTATTACAAACTACAACCTTTCTTATACAATTATGAATTGTTTGATTTCATATTTTAACCACATAATATAAAGGGCTAAATACAAACTCAGAGGGAAGAAGCAAACCGCCACCGTGAGTATACCCATGATGAGCCGAATATCGGCGAGGCCCATTTCTAAATTACATAGCGGGAGGTCGAGAGTGTTATTTTTTCGACGAGGGATAGAAGAAAATCGGTTAATGCGTTCCATTTGGTAATTTTTCCATGTTAGTAATTTTTGACTTTATTTAAGATTACACTTATTATTGGCAACATTGTCCGATTTTCCTATTCTTTTCTTTTTGTCATTCTTTTGTAAAATATACCAGGAAACTGATTCAGGCAATTAAAATGTAATTAAGCCATGTTTTGCGTAATTTTAGAGATTATTACAGGTGATTTTTATCGATGAGTGATTTAGTCTGATCTTTATCGAAAGATAAAAGCAAATGCAAGGAAATCATAAATATGTCTCGTACACGCAAAATTATTTTATCTTTAATGTTTATTGTTTAATGTTTTTAATCTTTAATGTTTTCAAATACATCTGCTTGCTTCACAATGAATGGCCTGTTTCTCAGCATTGATGAACTCTATTTGGCTGCAGAATTCATATTTTACGGTTAAATTTTACCGTTATCATACGAAAAACTAAAATATTATTCACAGAAGTGGATGAGCCTACTTTTTCTAGGTGGGTGCAGGGCCATAGAATTATAACTTAAAAGGGCCAATGTGTACAGATTACACTATGTTAAAATTGTACATAAATGATAAATATACTACTAAACAATTAATAGTAAATCATGAATAATAATGAATAAAAAATCAATTCAATTATTTCACAAAGATTTCTAAAAAATTTCATAGATATGTATAATTAAAGACTATAAATAAAGTATTCAATTAATTAAATCAATTAATATACACATATTTTTTTATATATTGATTTTTTTATAATAAGTGAAAAAGGTTTTTTTTTTAATATTTGGTAATATTTGAGAAACTTGTGAAATAATTGGAAAATCATTCAAGTCTTTGTGAAATGTTATAAATCTATCAGAAATGTTTGCGGAATATTTGAAATCTTTGCGAAATATTTGAAATCTTTAGAAAATTATTGAAGTCTTTGTGCAATCTTTGAAATCTATCGGATCCGAATCCTTTGTGAAGTCCTTGGAAAATCATCGAAATCTTCTAAATCTATCGGAAATCTTTGCGAAACTTTCCAAATTTTTATGAAATCTTTGGGAAATTATTGAAATGTATACAATGTTTGAAATCTACTAGAAATATTTACATACGTTTTTTCATGTTTGAGAAATCTTTCTGAAATCAGTGAATTTAAAAACATTGAAAGTTTTGTGAAATCTTTGGCAAAATCGATTTTATACCTGCATTTATTATTAATTACAATTCATGAATTACTATTAACTGTTTAGTTAAACATATCACTTATGTAACATTTTAACATAGCATAATCTGCATACATTGTGCCATTTAATATTATAATTCCATGGCCCTGCTCCCACCTAGAAAAATTAGGCTCCTCCACTTCTGTGAATAATATTTTAATTTTTCGATTGAAAACCAATAAAATTGAACCACAAAATATGAATTTTGAAACCAAATAGTTGATCAATGCGCTGCAGGGCCTCCAATCTGGTGTGTATTTCACCGCGACAAAATTTTGAGTAAATAGTTCAAACCCCTGTCGCTAGGCGCTACATTCGCCATAGACACAAAATTATCACATAGGTTATAAATCACTCAAAATAATTATTAATTATAGTTTTAATCGTGTGGAAGCAGTAAAGGCATTTTTTTAAAACACATAACATCAATTTTTTAGAAAATTCTCGAAAAATTCAGAAATATTTTTTGTTAAAATAGCACTGACGTTATCATAACCCTTGATCCTTCGCATACATTTCAAAAAAAGGCTGCCGATTTCTCCTGTAAATCCATTAATTTTAATTTCATGGCGATTATGAATAAAGGAGTTAAAAAAAACATATTCAACAAATATATTTGTTGGCGGTGTGTACATAACAAGTAAGGATGTACATTTGATAAAATTCGCAATATCAGTTCTCTAAAAATTAAATGCTATATTTTAAGAAAATTTTATGGATATTAAAAAAGTTGTAAAATAATGTTCTTTTATTGATTGTTAACAAGTAACATTAATGAATTTAAAGAAGAAATTGTCAGACTTTTTGTAAAACGTATATGAAAGATATATAGGGTTGCGGTAACGCCAGTAATATTTTCGATAATTTTTTTTTAATTTGTCACAAGATTTTTAATAATTAAAATATTTTTAATAATTAAAATAAGGTATTTTTGACAGTTAAAAAAAATAAAGAGGTTGTGTGCGGCCTAGCTGGAGGCATCAATGACACAAAGTTTGTTTGCGTGTGTGGCGAAAATAGTGCATCGGCGACAGGGCATTGAACTATCTACCTAAAACTTTGTCACGGTGATACACACCAGCTTGGGGGCCCGGATGCGGAGCGACAGGACATTCATTGTGAAGCAAGCAGTTATATTAGAAACAAATGAAGATTCAAGAAAAAAGATAGAAAAATTATGAATGCCTATGAGTGCAGTGTTTTTAATTCAATATTCTGCAAAAGGAATTGTCCAAGAAAAGGCTGCGAAATCAGCATTTCAGTATTTTTTGTCGTAGAATCTGAAAAGAAAGAAGAAAGGTATATTTTCTTTTTAAAACATTTGATCACATTCTTTTCGTGTAGGTACATATTTCTGATTTCCTTGAATTTGCTTTTGTCTTTCGATAAAGATTAGACTAAATCACTCATCGATAATAATCACCTGTTACAATCTCTAAAATTACACAAAACGGGGATCAATTACATTTTAATTACCTGAATCAATTTCCTGGCATAAATGATAAATCTCCTCGTTATGCAATGAAGCTCATACAGCCTACTAAAATTCGATTCCTTAATATTTGAATAATAATTTTAAATTTCTCCCAACTGACTCTAATTCTCTAACAATAGGAAGGTCGAGTGAGACATGACAGACACTAAGTACACATCCTGGGTGCATAAAATGTATCATATTTTCTATTAATTAAAAAAAGCAACAAGATCATTTTTCGAAAAAAAACTCCGTTTGAATTTTTATTTAGCCCTTTAGATTATATGATTGAAATATGACATCAAACAATTCTTAATTGTAGGAGAAAAGTTATCTTGTGTTAATACATGGACTAAAAATCAAGCCTGAGGAAGCGCCTTAACTCTGAGGATTATAAGGTACGGAAGAAGTAATTTTTCAGTGGCAAGCAAGCAGTGATCGTTGGATGGCGCGAACACGTATTCGCTTTTGAATAAAATGTTTTTCACTTTATGGAAAGTACCTTCTGTAGAAAATCTTCGCTAAACTTTCTACTTTTTACCGAAAAACCGCGAAATAGCTGTTTTTTTTAGTCTTGCTGTCAATATCCTCAGATGTTATCAGCCAAACATTGATTTGAAATAAGACACAGTGTACAGATACCTCCTTTCGTACCTTGGAACCTGCTGATTTAGCACCGAGCTTTACTTTGTTACTTAATTGTTTAAAGCCTATAAGCAAATTTAATGTTTCTAAAGCGACCACATATTGAAGACATCCGTTTTTATTAGAAGGGTAGAAGAAATTTAGAAAGAACAAATACAATAATAATTTAGCGAAGTGCATTTATATTTTTTCGAGAAGTGCATATAAAGTAAAAAAAAAGACATGAAATTACACAAGATTACATGGGACTACAACAGATTACATGGGATTAGACGAAATTGCATTGGATTTAACAAGATCTCAGGGTATACAAAGGATTGCATAGATTACATGGGACTTTAAAAATTTACGTGGAATTACACAAGATATCATGGGACAACATGTAAGAGTGTACACCAGATTACAAGAGTGGTTAACCCCTCATTTTATGAAGATTCAAAAGTTTCAAAAGATTTCACTAAACTTTCAAAGATTTAATAAAAAAAAGATAGTTTAAAAGTTATTTTGCCATAATGCGATGTAAGAAATGATTTCTTCTAATTCAACTTTAAATTTGACGTACGCTTGGACAGTAAAAATGACTTTTTTTTAGGTATCGATTGCGGAAAACACAACGGCAACCATGTTTAATTCCGCAGCTTACTTTAGCGAAGATCCCGTGGCGGATCGTCTCTTTGACGTCCGTCAAGCTAGCACCGCCACCTTGGAGAATTGAAAAATCCAAGTTTGCTACAAAGATAATATCTTCGACTATTTTTGAGCTGCGGACTCAAAATCATAAAGCTGATTAGGAAAAATCGATTTTTATGGTTGCGGTGCGAACTTGACGTCAAATTACTAAAACATAATATAAACAACAAACTTGTAAAAATAAATAACATATATCAGAAATTTGAGAGGGGTTGGTCATTTGATATAGGATTAACTTTACTGATTTTTAGAAATGTTATCTAGAATTTATTTTTTAGTTATTGTTATTTAGTTAGGAGCTGTTTATTAGTTTTTATTACTACTTAGAGTTTATTTTTTATTTACAACGCTCTAATTAAAAACTGCCAAGATTATTGTTTAGACATGGCAAGTTTATGCTATTTATCGTCCGAGTTTTAATTTTCAAACCCTAAAGCATTTAGAAAGCGTTTGAAATAATTTTGCAGGTGTTTCAGTTTTGATAGAGGAGAACTGTAAAGTGTATAAAATAGTGAATATTATTATATTTATGAAAAATGTGATTTGTGAATGAAATAGTAGAGTAGCCATTTTTCGTGACTTATTTAAGAACTTGTAAAAGTAATTTACACAGTTTTCCTCTTATATAGAAGAACTTGTGTGTTACTAATGTCTTTTTTAATAAAGCACTGTTTTTTGAAAAAGTTAATTATTTTTACGAGTTTAGTTTAAATTTAGAGGAAAAATAAATCGCTTTATGTAATAAGGGAGGAAATTTTCATTCTACACGAAAGAACATTTTATTATAATAATTTGCAACGATGTTTGGTGGTTTTGTTATATTTTCTTGACTTAAAACACGCATATTTATATTTGAGAAGATTTTTCGAAACTCTGTTCCAAAGATTGTGAAAAACCACATGGATTCTGTGAAAATTTAATGAAAAAAAATCCTTTAGGAGATTAAGGTTTGTCAAAATTAGTAAAACACTAAACACAAGTAGTATTTGCAGAAGCCCAGTTAAATTTATATACCTGTTGACCGAATTTGTATTAAAATGCAACAAAAGAAATTAAATTCTCAAGTAAAAATGTGTGAAATAATGTGTATAGTCAAAATCAAACCGCGAGTACTCGGTAATTTAAGGTAACTTATCACTTCGTTTTGCTAAAAATTCATATTATGAGTTGAACATCCATCTGTTTGGTAGAAAATTGTTTCTGCTGAAGATTTTTTTGTTGTTGCTGAAAAACAATTTTTTGAACTGTGAAATGAACTATTCCATTTTTGATTGAAAATTGATTGTTCTTAGTTTAGAATTGAACTTTTTGGTTGAAAATTGATTATTTTTAGTTTAAAATTCAACTTTTTGGTTGACAATTTATTTTGTTTTTTAAATAGAAATTTCAACTGTTCCGCAGAAAAATCGTCTTTTTAACATAAAAATTCAAATTCGTCTTTTTGGGTTAAATGTTCTATTATTTTGTTAGAAAATTCAATTATTAGCTTGAAAATTCATCAATTTGGCTGAACTTTTTTTTATTTCATAAATAGAACATTTTTCTTGTTTGAATATTAATCTGTTTTATTAGAAATTTTATATTTTCTAGTTAAAAGTGTAACTGTTAGGTCAAAATTGAATATGTTTTGGATCAGTATTCAACTATTTTGTTGAAAATTCGTATTTTTTTGTTGAATTCGACTGTTTTATATTTCAAATCAAACCATTTTTTTTTCTTGAAATATCATCACTACTACATTTTTTGTTAAAAAATAATATTTTTTAGTTAGATTTTTTTTTCCTGTAATAGGAGAATATGTTTTTTTTGTGAGAACCTAATTCTGATTCACGTTTCCTTTAAAATAACAATAATCATTAATTTTCTAATTACCTATGTGACAATCCTAAAATTCCTAAAATTAGCACTATTTTCACCTGCAAATCTAATATTTAGGTTTACTCTAAAATTATTATATCGCAATGATAAACATCGACCACCTGATCAAAACAACCAAGATCGTGAGTAAATTAACAGTACACCCTAAAAATCCCACTCCTTAAATTCTTTCGAACCAAAAAAACAAGTCTTGTTAAAATTAATAAATTTATAACAAAATTTCTTAAAATTATACAAAATCCTCCCTACTGAAATTTCAAAAGTTTCTAGCCTTAGATTTAGTTTGCGCCCACTCAAAATACACTCCTGGCTTCTGCTGAGTTTCCTTTTCCTTATCAGTTATCCTTTTGTTTATCTGCTCAAAAACACGCACGTGCCGACCGTGCAGACGTAACAACACTGCGCTGTTTACAGTGTTCGCATCTCTAATTAATTCCAATACCACTGATCTCACTTGGTCTCTACCTGATCTTATCTCTCTTAATCGCGTTGACTCCTTCCTTGTCGAAAAAAACAAAAACATCGGTTTATTGAAAGTTTCAGCACTGATCAGCTCAGCAGGCAGCATGTGTCAGTGAGAAGTGAGGTTAGGCTGTGACGGCTACGAAAACATGCGCGCGCATGTGGCGCGATGTTGGTGCGTCAGAATCGTGATTCCTGTCTCAACTCTCGCCCGGGACAGAAACGTAGGCAGACACGGACAGACGAAGTGCACAGGGCGGGCCTATCCTATGATACCGAGCCGTTTTGTTTTGTCCTTTTTCTACCATTCAACGAGAAACCGTGGAATCCGCATTACGTGCACTAGACACGGCTGCGGACCACGACCGCGTGACGGTTCTCCCTTATCAAAATCAACGTCTTTCCCAGCCGGTGTTTTATAGTGTCAATAAAATTCACCAAATTCCTTTTCGTCTGCTTTCGCCGTTCGATCGGGCGGGCAGCCGCTCAAACGGGAGTGTTAATTTATCTGGCGTTTTTCGCCGGAGAAAATTCTTTAGGACATGGTGGTGCAAGTGAGTGAAATCGGGGGTGGAAAAAGCAGATCATGTCGGCTGCTATTCAAGGCTTCAGCGACCCTCATCTTCGTTTCGCTTCTTCTCGTAGCGAGAGAAAATTCGGCATTCTCGACTGACAGTAAGTATGATTTTTATCGAAAATTCCATGTTTTAATTTGGATTTCAACATTTAGAGAAGGGAGAGAGAGAGATAAACATGTATATACGGATTTTGTAATTTGTTGACGAGAGCGAGTTGTTTATTTCGAGTGCATAGCTGTCCACGCTGAATAACACCTGCTCTATTTTTGGTGTTGAGAGAATAACAGGTGACAGAGGAAAGATATGTATATTTATGAATTTATTATAATTAGTCATGCTTCTTTATTCATTTTTTATTTTAGGAATAATTCATTTATGTGCAAAATAGAGAGAACTTAAGTTTTAGTTGAAAGGGTTTTGTGGAGTATTCTTTCGACAAATCTGACAGCTGTCAAACAAGTTTGTGCTTGTTTTCATGACTGAAAATTGATTCCGAATTAGAGAACTCTTTGCGTAAAGTATATATTTAGGGCTTAGGTTTTTTAATGTTTCTGACTCAGGAGATTATTTGATTTTATAAGGACGATAATAAATAATTTCGAGTGTAACTTACATGTCGATTTGCCCCACGTGAAATATTTGAAATTCGCTACTTCTGTAAAGCAACAGGTTTTACGGTGTTGTCTTTCCGTTGTCGTAATTGTTTTCGTTGTTGTTTGTATACCGGATAACTTTGGAAAGATTAGTCGAATCAGGTTTCGCTTTAACACACGTTTTTTGATACCAAAAAGAAAGATCAAGTTCATTACCTAGCATTTTTAGACTAACGGTTCTCGTTTTACCTACACAAAAAAATGTAAAATAAAAAATTCTATTTTGCGGTCAACTATGAAAGCTACGAAAAAAATGAGTAAAGAAAAGTTGTTAACCCGAAAAAGAGCTGCACATTTTTTATTAATCGCTTTAAAAGAACGCGTTCTTTTTGTTTTAATTGTAAAATATAGCATTTAAAATAAAAATTCTTGGAAAAACGAAACAATCTGATAAAAGAAAAATAGAACAAAGTTGTTCACCCAACAAAGAGCTACAATTCTTTTATTAATCATTTTTATATGACACATAATTTTGTTGTTATCCTAAAAAATAACATTAAAAATAAAATAAAAATGTTTGGGACGACACATGATATGAAAAAATGAATAGACAAAAGTTTTTCAACGAAAAAGAGATCAACAAATTCGTTATAAATTTTGGTTATAAAAATATATTGAAAATAAACACATTAAATGTATGGAAAACGACACAAAATTCAACCAAATGTTTAATAACAAAATTGTTTCTTATACATTCTCATCTCAATGAGAAGGTATTGGTTTTACGAAAAATGACTATCGCGGAATCCATCATTTGTCGACGTTTTGCGGCCCCTGAGTAAAAAAAAAGAACAATTGAAAGAATATTGAAAATAAACAAATTAAGATGGAAAAACGACACAAGTTGAAAGATATCCAATGACAATTTTTTCCATAGGATGCCATTTTTTTATTATAAAAACAAGACCATGAAAATACGTCTGTTTTAATATTGATGCACATTATGAATTGTAACAATATATATTTATTCAAATGATACATTTTTCAGGGTTGATAAAAATAAATAAACAAAGATTAAAATAACAATGAAAAAAATAGCACTTTATTTAACAATATTTAAATAAGCAGTCCCAAATCGAGGCGCAGAAATAAATATAATATACCTACATTTGATGCAATAGAGTTTTACATAATGTAGAAAAGATTGCATTTTGGACAAAATCAATTGTGAAAGAGGAGATGCCTGATGAGAATGCATTCGGTAAAGCCGAAGGAGCTTTAACAAAAGAAAATTCACAATCACCAAATTACAGTTGTCGATGCTTTGACCTTGTGGGGGAAGTACGAACTAATGTGCGCTCAAAATTGTAAGTCGCCCGCGTAGCGCTCGATGAGGCACGGTTTTTTTTCTTATTTTCCCTTTTTCATACTCGAATTTGAATCAAGTACATAATTTTTAACTCAAATATTCATCATTATCGACGATTGTATAAATTCAGATGGAGTAAGTTGAAATTAGCAACCGAACAATTTTGAATCATACATATCATGGTTTCAGATTTCAAATGTAAAACAGTTCCAAATTCTAAAGGCTTGGTAAATTCAGTATTATTAATTGAAATGCTATTAATTTCTTGCAATTTTTAATGAGCATATTTAGTTCATGTGCTTTAAATTTCGAGAAGTTTTAATTTATCTATAAACTTTAATTTAGATTTTTGTTTAAATAGAGCAGAAAATTATTATTTTGTGCTTTTATTTAAGATTCATATTGGTTTACATATAAGCAGGCCTTATATTAATAAAAAAACACAGTGTAAAACAGAAATGTGTGATTAAAGATTCTAAAAAAGTTAATTTATGCAAAGTTGTTGCTAATTTGGGCAAAATATGTTTATAGAATCTTACTGAAGTAAATCATCACAGAGTATTTTATTTTCTCTTGTCGAAAAATTTTAGGTCAATGAGTTTAATTGGCTCTTTGGCCTTTAATTTCAAATCCTCTAAAATGTATAGTCATCACTTAAATGACATTAAAAGTATTAAAGGGAAAAGAAATAATATTTCAGATTAATAATCAGAATGAAATTTTATTTTTGAAAAAGCATAACTTTATCTAGGCAATACTTGATGCTTTTAACTTAAAGTGTTTAAATCTCAAATTCAAACTAGAGAGAATTCAAACTTTATCATCTTCATTTCAAAACTTACGAACTGTAACTTTGATATCACAGGTTCGAAGACGTTTTTTCAGAAAATGTTGCACTTTGAAAGTTCTGTTATCTGCATGTTTTCAACGTTGTTTAAAACTTTCTACTTTATACAAGAAGATATAGAAAATCATTTTAGTTTCTAATGTTATATTTTAATTAAAATTAATGCCAAAATTAATTGTTCAATAAATTAAGATTTGTATTAACTTTAAGGTTTCGTAATAATATGCCTTAAGTTCAATAATTGTTTTATTTCAATATTTTCTAATATTTTCAAGTCACAAAAGTTCATAGTTATTTGAATATATAATAAGATAATATAGAAACGTGTAAATGAATTTAAACTCTTTTGAAACAACTAAACGCACATCTATACGAATAACCTCTATAAGTCTACAGTTCAATTAGCTCACTTTGCTCTATGCATGTTTGCCATTGTTGCCTGGGTTTGCTCGTATCGGAATTATGCTCCACAACTTAATACAAAATAACTAAGATATATTCCGCATCTCCATTCAAGAGGCAATTATTTACCCAGTAGCGCTAATTAAAATATCTCTAATCTCTATATCTACAGAATCAGGGATTTATTCATACTTTTAAAGAACTAAATATGGTAAATTTCGATGCGTTGCAGAATGAAAGGTGAAACTGCATAAAAGTTGGATCACCTTTGATTTTGTTATTATATATATCGAAATTTTTTATTTTTTTATTTCTTTAAAACTTACATATGCTATTATATGTATTATTTTTTTGAAAAGAGTTTGGTGATGCATATGAGTTGTAAATGCCTCCAGATGGGGTCGTTTCAAATACAAAGGCACCCCGATCCCTTTTCCAACTTTTTCACAAATCTCCCGAAACATTAAGCATCCGCCCCTCCCCCTTCCACACACAACAAAGAGTATTGAAAAGGGGTCGGGGGTGCCTAGTGCCTACGAGTTGTAAATGCCCAATCGGGATCGTTTCGAATTCGAGGGTACCCCGAACAATTTTTAAACTATTCCACAAGCCTTATAACACTTTACGACCCCCCCCCCCCCCCCCCCCCCCCCCCCCCCCCCTCCTCACACTCAAACTGTTGGAAAGGTTTCGGGGGTGCCTACGAGATTGAAATGCCCGATATCGGCCTTGAACTCAAATGAAATGGGGTCGAAAACTGTAAGAGAGCGACACTTTTTTCGGGCAGATTCGCGTTCAGCACTAAAAAATACATAAAATATGAGTTCTAACCAAATCGAAGGTGATCGTCCCCTTATGCTTTTTTATCGAATAGAAAAAATAATTAATAAAATTATTTAATTTAAACTCAAGAATTTTGAAAGATCCTTGATAACTTTAATTAAAAATCCTTATGAATTGCAAAGCTAACAATTTATTACTGTCTCGTAAAGAAACTGGTGTAGCCCAATACAATTGTTCTTGACTGTCTTTTTGGTTTTAATAAAAGATCTCGAAAGGTTTCTTCAGAATACTGTTTTCACATATATTCTACTGTCTTTCTATTCAAAAGGTCCAATGGCATGCCATTCATATTCAAATTGTAGGAGCAGCCGTACAGTCTCGGGAGTCGGAGCAAATTAAAAAAAAATGAAAGTCGGTTTTTTAATCACTGTCTGAAGTTTAAAAAAAAACGTATGTATCGAATGAAAAAATACCCCCCCATTTTCGCTCAACTCAGTAACATTTTTCGATCAAACTCTGTACCGATTCCACAACTCACAGGCTAAAAGTAAAAAAAAATTCTGAAATTAAATTTTTAATCACTATCCAAATTTAAGAAAACACGCCCATCGAGGTAAAAAAATGTTTTTTACATTTTACAAAATAGCGATTACGCCTTTATAGAGAGCTATCCTTCAAATACTCTCATTTGAAATTAGATTTATAGAATAAAAAAGTTACGCTTTTTTTTTAACGCAATAAAATTACAACGGAAGCATATCTTCATCGACTATTATTTAGCAAAAAGAAAACAATAAATTAAGAGGAGAAACTAATAACTCTGGATAAACAATTTAAAGATAAATGTGCAAATCTTTGCGTAAGATTAGAACAAGTTATGGTCATTGTCATGGTTTTCAATTTACGGCAGGACAAACAGCATGAAGACAGTACTGTTAGCGCGTTGGCTATCTGCTATATTCGTCCAAATCCAAAAGAAATGGTTCATGCGACCCTGTTTGTTTACGTTTAGATTCCCCCGATTTATGACAAAGGGATTTATATATCGAGAGTTGAGGGCTTTGCAAACAAATAAAAGTTGTGTTAAATTATGAGAGGCTTTTGCTCATTTTTGCAGTAAATTTTTTTTGGAAAAATCGAAAAAGGCGGACAGAATTGAAAAAGCGTTTTTTGTTGTTTCTAGAACTGCAAATTATTACTAGCGCAAAACAAATCTTTGTGATATACAGCTGGAGGAAGTATATACAATTTTGTGCAATACAATTAAAATTAAAGAAAAAAATTAAATAAAACTTTTATTTTAAATCGAAATGAAATCTACTTTCTCATGAATAACTCCATGCACTGAAATCAGAGTATGAAAAAATTCACGAATAAAAAATGTTTCGTAAACTCCAAACCACTGAATTGTGCTCGATAAATTAATATTTTTTTCTTCTAAAAAAATGTGGCATTTTGTCACTTACAGCGAGTTTACCTAAATCTTGCGATGCAAGCTTCCGAACCTTGCACTGTTTTACTATGACAACTCTGGCTCCTAAATAATGTTGTTAGAGGAAGTAAAAGCTGTATTTGTCGAGCACAACTCAGCACAAGTTTTGGTTTTTCGAAATTTGATCATTTTTGGGTCTTATATGTTTTCTTACTTTGATATTTTTTGTTTGAATATGACAGCAATCAGTTTTACACAATTGTTTAGAGGAAATAAAGACTGAGTTTGTCGAGAACTCAGCACAAGTTTCATTTTTCGAAATTTGATAATTGTTGGGTTATGTCGAGGGGCCATTCACTCTCGAATCAAGGGGTTTTAGCGTTTGAAATCGGTATGGAATCAAATGTAACAAGCATAACACTTTGTAACATTTTTTGAAATTAGCGATATTTGAGTGAGTCTTTTGAAAAAGATGCAATCGTTTGAAATAAGCAAAAATCGATTGAAGCCTCTTTGTTGAACTATTCCGAAATCGTGAGCGAGTCAGTAGGAGTCAAGGAAAGATTGTGAGCAATAACGAGCAGTCAAGTGAGCAATCATGAGAGCAGTCAGTGCATTCAACGTGCTCCTTGCTCCGTCGCGTGGCAAGTCGCAAGGCCCTCTACTGTTTATGTGCGCAGCGAGCAGGGAGTGTACGTATTATTGTTGACTAGTCAAAACTGTGCATATCAAAAATTCGCCATAATTTTTGCACCAATTCTAGGGTGTCCGTTTTATTCCAGGAGAAAAATGTCGGTCATTTCCCGGCGTTTTCCCGCTTCACAACAATCTTCGATGGTCATTGTGATTTAACCATTCAAACTCTTAATCTAAAAATGTTTTAATTTGAAGTTATACAAACTGAAATTCAAATTAAACCACTCAAAGAAAAAGTATTTTGAACTTTTTAAATTCACATTAAAATTTTTTTTCATAGGACATCTATAGAAACTTCGAGTTTCGATACCTGAAACACGGCTGAAACACGGCTAAAACATGGTGTTTGCATTCCTAGGATTGAAACATTTTGTCTTCGAGTTTCAGTACGTGTAGAGCGGGCTGAAACACAGTGTTTTCATCCCTAGGGTTGAAACATCTTTTTCAGCTCTAGAGTAGACACGTAGGTAGGGTCTACAGGTACCTCAACTCGAATTTTCAATAGATTTGCTATGAAAAATAATGTGCGTTACTAGGAATGTAAGATACTATTTTATTACAGCGCTCCATAACGTTCGCATGTAAAATGGAAGCTTCTGACGCATTTCAAGTGAACAATTTTAAATTAAATGCCGTTAAGTTGTAAAATTATAATTTTGTTAACTTTTATAAGTTGTACATTTCAAAGATTCCAAATTTTTTAATCCTAGCTATCATATTCAATTCAGAAACATTAAAAAATGGAACGATTATAATTTTGTTGACTACAATTTTTGTATACAAAATATAAATTTATTTTATTTTAGGTCTTCAAAAAATGTTAAATGGCTCAATTGTTATTGATTTATGAAAGCCTGTGTTTCTTTTGAAATCTTTTTAAATATCCTTTTAAAACTATTTTTAAAAATTAAAAAATGATTTTAAATTTACCCAGGTATCTTAAGCAAATTGTTGTATTACCTTTAAACCTCTCAAATTCCTTAAAATGCTTAAATATTTTGTTAACTCTGCATTTGGCTTGAACCTTTTTGGAATAAGTTGAAATTTCAAATTATTTCTGAAACTTTAAAAAAAACTTCTAAATATTTATTAAAATTATTCAACATTTTCAAAATTATTTTCAAATTATTTTTCAGTCATCTCAAAACGTTTATATATCTTTTAAAATCACTCGAATTTTTTTAAATTAATAAGTAGTTTATTTTTATTTATTCATAAACATTTTTTTTTAATTATTCCAAATATTCTCTTAAAATAAATGATTTCAAAATGAAACATCATTTGCAATTTTCAAAGAAATTTCGGGCAATTTTTTTTATTACCTTAAAACATTTTGAAATCCTTGAATGGGATTAAGAAATTCTATTGAAATCTTCATAAATTTACACAAATGTTATTTATAAATCCAAATTGAACAATTTTACTTACAAATTAAATAACTTCAAATTAGAACAATCCCCCATCAGAAGTATATATATTTACATTTTCTTAGAATATACCCTGCAGATACTTGCAACCAGTAAACGTTGTTAATGTTTTTTTTTCTCCTGTAATTTGTTTGAAAAAGTTTTAAATTTTATAAATTTAAGGTACATAATTGAGTCGCTAAGTACGACGACTAAGTAATGCCCACTTTGTTCGAAAATCGTTTTTTACAGATAGAAGTACTTTAGGTTTTTGCCTGTCGATATATGTTAGATATATGGAAAGAAAACATTTTTTTGACAAAAAACGTGTTTAAAGTTGATGGGGTTTCTGAGAAATGATTATTACCACTGTGCAAAGCTCAATTTGTTTTGTTTTCCTCTTATTATGTGAAATAATAATGAGGATTAAACTCGTATTTTATGCCTCGTGTGATTTTTTTATACTAAAAGATATTTTTCAAAGTTTTACAGTTTTTTTATGTTTGCAATAACTTTCTTAATTTTTCGGGTAAACGTACAGAATTTTTCGGTAAATTTCAAAATATTTTGGGTAGGTTTAAGGTACTTTTCAAGAATTCAGTTTTCAAAGTTAGAGACCACACGTCTAGTTTATTCTCTGAGTTTCCATCCTAAGTCAAAGTTGCTATGAAAGCACCGCGAGGCCACTTCTTTTTTTTAGCACAACACTGTATATAACTACTTTTTCAATAATTGTTTTAACTTTTTATTAACTTTATACGTTATAATTCATCAAAAATCATTCTTTTTGAATAAATCAAAACTTTATATGATTTGTAATTAAAAGAAATTCTAAATTTATTAAAATTTTCTTTCAATTTTATACTGCTTTTGTTTTAAAATTGAATAATTTTGATTTGAATTGTTCAATAGGGCATGCTGTTTCGAGCATGCCCGATTGGAATTATTTTTGCCCGTTAAAAAATTGACTTTTGAATTCAAATTATGGAAAATTTTATCAATTCTTTTAGGAAAATTGCCAAAAGTTTAGAAGATGAAAACAATTTTTGAAAAAAGGATGAACCTAATTTAAATAACAGGAAATTCCTAAACATTAAGAAAAAGATAAAAACTAAAATTCTCAGAAAAGGGATGGCTATAATTCAAATTATGGAAATTTTCTTCAGTTTTTGAGGAAAATTTCCAAACATTAAGAAAAATGTGGAAACTGATATGTTCAGAAAAGGGATGCCGATGCAGTAATTGTAGTAGATTTGTAGAACGGAAAAATCTAAGATTATCATTCGAGTTCAAGAGGGAAGTAAAAAATATTTCGTTAAATCCACAGAGTGAAAATTCTGCCATTTATAGAGCAGGAAAACGTCGGTATTGATTAAACCATTTCTTTTCTCTTCTCAAGTTGCATCTGTATTCTTGAGAAACTTTTCAAAGAAGATTGACCTAAGAAATCCTCAGCTAAATTTACTACGCCTGATTTCTAGCGTCTGTACAGTGGGGTAGTAAAAGGTGGTAAAGGTGGATGGGGGTGAAGAGGAGGACTTGGGGAATACAAAGCCGTGTACCTTCGATCGACCACCCTCGCTTGAAACGCTCTACGCAACACTGAATCGCTGGACCAGATTTGAGAATACCTATTCTGAGATGTGGGACGTTTCAACCTTTATGTTGCATCCCTTCAACTATATTATACTCTTAAAATACTTGAATAACAAGAGCTTTGTGAACATTTTTAAAATGTTTAAAAAGAATTTCTAGTTGGTCTTGCAAGACTGTCTTTGCAGTTAGTTCAATGTGCAATTTATTATGTAAGATCTTAATATTGTAAAGTCCAAAGGCAAATATCAATATATGAAAATAATTCAACGACTGATAAAAGGATTTCGTAAATAGGCTGCTCGAAAAACTAGAATATTCTACGTCAACAAATAATTGAAATAATGCGCAGTAATGATTATTCGTGCTGTGACGACAAAAGTACTATGCTTGAGATATGAGCGGATTTAACCGATTTTGGAGTAATGCTACAAGTCCGAAAATGAATTATCTAGTCACAATATAGTAAAGGATAAAATAATGATTTAAATTCTACGAGAAGATGAACATTAGACCATTTCCATTTCAAATCAGACAAGAATTGAGAAAAATTCTAGGTCAGATTGATTTGGTATTTGTATATATCATTTTATGGTGAAAATAAATGAATCTATATTTTACAGTTTATTCCAAAAAATTTAAAAAAATTACAATCGGTCGACGATTACCTGCTAATTCTCAAAAATGAAAAAAATGTTCTCAAAATATAGTATTTTCCAAACGAGCGTAGGTATTTGGGATTTTCTTTTTTTCTCGTCGTGAAAATCCGTGCTCTTTCAATTGACCCCCCCCCCCCATAATGGAAAATGAAAGAATGGTGGCCGTTTTCATGAAATAACTGGAAGTGGATTTTCTCCAAAACTCCACTCATTTTTTTTAGAGAGAAACACCGTAACGTACGAAAAAAAGTTCAGATAAAAATTGAAACATCTACACAAAAAATTCTACAAAAACACTAGTCTAGAAAGTTTAAGACTTAAGACATTTAAGTTAACTAAGAAAAATACTCTGGGGCTTCAGGGAACTAAAGTGAGTAGTTGAAATAACTGTAATTAGTTAAAATAACTAGTTTCGTGGTCAATAAAACTAAAAAAGTAGTCAAAATAAAAACAGTTATATATACAGGGTGTCTAAAAAGTCCCGGGATGGTTGGATATTTCCTCAGGTAAAATATTTTTCAAAAAAGTGAAGGTTATTCCCTAAGTAAATTTCAACGAGGAATTCAATGGTGGCCTTAATTTTGACCTTGAAGTTGACCTTGATAGCTGTTTGAAGGTCAAATTTGTTTTTTTAAATATAAACCCCCTTTTTTACATCTGCAATCGATAGAGCGGAAAATTCTACGTTCAGACACGTACCCAAGTCATAGGTCAATTGTAACGTTCAAGGTCAGTTAGAGGTTATTTAAAACAACAAAGTTTTCCAAGAGGTCAGTATAATTCCTGCAGTAAATTTCAACGAGGAATTCAATGGTGACCTTAATTTTGACCTTGAAGTTGACCTTCATGGCTTTTTGAAGGTAAACTTTGTTTTTTTTTTAAATTGAAACCCCCTTTTTACATATGCAATCGATAGAGCGGAAAATTGTACGTTCAGGCACGTACCCAAGTCATAGGTCAGTTGTAACGGTCAAGGTCAGTTAGAGGTTATTTGAAATTAAGAAAGTTCTCCAAGAGGTCAGTGTAATTCCTGAAGTAAATTTCAACGAGAAATCCATTGGTGAGCTCTGTATTGATCTTGTTCACAGCGTTTTGAATATTGTAATATCATAAGGAAATTTTTCATTAACTCTAGACGGAAAAAGTTTTTCAGTGAAAAAGCGGTTAGTAAGTTTGAAAGATAGGAAAAATTCATCAGAATTAAAAAAAGAAGCCTTTTCTAAAAAAACAATTTCTATTTTCAAAATAATTCTCGAAATAAAATTGAATTAAAAAACAATTAATTAAAATAAATTTTGCATCAAGTAAACTCAATTTACTTCGGTACAAAGGTTGCACAAGACTGCCCTATTTTCATCACACACAAGTCGGTTGCAACTTGTCTCTCTTTCCTGCGACACTGTAGTCACAGCATCGGCACTTTTTAGTTCGTATATTCTCGACATCTTTGATAAAAAAACAATTATTCATTTTTTATTTATTAATTGATCTATTATTGGAATTTATGAGCACTGTATGAATAAAATTTAAGAAAACAACTTTAAATTGTTATATATCACATTTTTAGTAATTTTTACATATAATTTTCACTTAAATTACAAAAAATCAATTCGAAACATTAAAATACCATGACATACTGTAAATATACGTCAAATGCGCTTATTTACATGAAAATATGAATTTGCTTAACGTGACGAAACTCGAACTTAACGGATAGTCGAACTGAATTATGGTTAGGGTCTTCTCCAAAAAGATCAGAGATATTTGCTCTGGAGAATTAATTGAATTTTGCGTGGGGCACATTGGTCCCCCGCAGAATCCGTGTAGGGTTAAAAGGACCAGGTGTTCTGGTGAGAGTTCTGTTCCTCCCCGACGAGTTATACAGTCCTATACCGTTTTTCGATACCTAAGTCAATACGTAAGGCGATACCGTAAGTCCTATACCGTTTTTCCATACGAATATTACGAATCTAAACTAAATTTACGTATTACGAGTACATACTTACTATCTTTCACTAAAAGATTATTATGGCGCAAGCTAAACTTTTGGAATGAGAGAGGGTATCTGCATTAATGATGCGGGGTTGGGGAGATCAAGTTCGATCTTATGATCAAGTTCGTTCGCTTTTTAATCACACTTTTCGTAATGGAGAAGGGTTAAATCCTGTCCCAAAATCAACAATTGAAAGAACTGTAAGGCGCTTCATGAATCATGGATCTATCAAGGACCTTCAGATAACTGGTCGGCCAAAATCTGCAGGATCTGAGGAGATGCAGATGGACATAGCCCAAGCATTTGTTGAAAACCCACACCTTAGTTTACGTCGAGCTAGTGATGAGCGTGACGTTGCTCCTGAGCAGTGCGATATATTTTAAAAAGCATTAATTTCCATCCTTATAAAGTTCATCTGGTACAAGAGCTCAATGAAGACGATCCTGATCGTCGGGTTGAATTTTGTGAAATTATGATGGACAGAATTGATAGAGATCCTCTTTTCTTGTACAATACAGTATTTTCAAATGAAGCTACTTTCACTTTAAAAGGTGAAGTTAGCAGGCAAAATTGTGGATATTGGTCCGACACAAATCCTGATTGTATGTTGGATAGTCACACACAATATCCACAAAAGATTAATGTTGGGATTGGAAGAAGGGTTGAAATCGAGTGGCCTGCCAGATCTCCTGATCTGACGCCTCTCGACTATTTTCTTGGGGTTTATTTAAAGAGCAAAGTATACTCAACGCAACCGCAAAGCTTAGACGAATTGCAGAATCGGATTCTGCAGCAGGCTACTTTGATTGATAGGGAGATGATTCGTAATGTTGTAACTCATTTTTACAATCGCATAGCTTTTTGTCAAGAAGCTCAAGGTTTTCAGTTCGAACATCTTCACTGAAGCGTGAGAGGCAAGGGGACTCACGCTAATAAACCACCCCAAAGGGAACAGAATTTATTACGTTCATGTTGTTGTTCCTGGGTAATGCTAAACGTAAACGTAAACTGCTGGGAAAAAACCTTGAAAAAACCTTGAAAAAACCTTGAAGATCATCACCAAGATCAATGCAGAGCTCACCAATAAATTTCTCGGTGAAATTTACTTCAGGAATTGCACTGACCTCTTGGAAAACTTTGTTAATTTCAAATAACCTCTGACTAAACTTGAAGGTTACAATTGACCTATGACTTGGGTACGTACCTGAACGTAGAATTTTCCGCTCTATCGATTGCAGATGTAAAAAAGGGGGTTTCCATTTAAAAAAACAAAGTTTACCTTCAAAAAGCCATTAAGGCCCACTTCAAGGTCAAAATGAAGGTCACCATTGAATTCCTCGTTGAAATTTACTTCAGGAATGACCTTCACTTTTTTGAAAAATATTTTACC
>NC_046665.1:47526287-47543082 GCF_010883055.1 Belonocnema kinseyi
GTGTCTAAAATATTCCGGGGCGGTTAGATATTTCCATATGTATTTATTTATTTAAATATTGTATTTTTATATTTGAATGATTGTAAAAAACAGAATTTTGATTAAACTATGAAATACGGATTCATTTATTATCACCAAAGAATGATCGATCCAAATACCAAATCATTCTGACACCATCATCTAGACTTTTTTTTTAATTTTGTCTGATTTGAGATGTAATTGGTCGTTTAACAGAAAAAAATTATTAAAAATTGAAGGCGGTAAAACACTTATTCAAATTGATGTCACGTGGTGTCACGTGACTCAGAGGTTCTTATAATTATCTATCATGAAAACCATGAAAACTAACGAAACTCATGATAAAGATGTTAGGCCACGGTCTGTTGCCAAGTCTGACTATTTTGATTTTATAGCTTTGTTTGTTAAGGTTTATGTGATGAAAAAAAGTTATCCTGTTTTAATATTTGGATTAAGAGTCAGTATTGTGTTGAAGAAAAGCATTAAGTACAATTATTAACACATCTTAAGATCCTACATATTTACGAATTGTTTAGTAAACATTTCTCCATTTAAGCACTTTTTCAATCAATTCTTTATACATACCATAAACTTATCTATTTTCGGTAGATTTGTGATATTGGCTTTTACGAAACCCTCTTTTGAAATTTTTGTAAGCAATATCTTGCGACTTATATTTTCGATGTACATATAACCAAAACAAAACATCGGCACAGAAAAAGATATTTGAGAATCAATGACACATGAGCTGTAATTGGTGGAAAATCCGACCCCTTTGACGTCAAAGGGGCCCTCCAATCGACATCGTGATAGAAAATTCATATTCCAACATTAAATTAAAAATAGTGAACAATATGTAAAAAATATATAATGGGAGTTTTCAAAATTAGAATTTTCTATACTATGAGATCCATTTATTGGAAAAATGACATCTGACTTTGGAAACCACCCTATTATGAATAAGGTGTTAAATAAAATAATTTCGAGTAGGATTTAAAACTATTATTGTTATTTTTACATTTCATATAAAAAATTGTTGTTTTTTCAGTAAAGCATAACAAAATAAAAATTCTGGTCATTTTTTATTTTTCCGCTTTTTTCAACAAAGTTTGTTTACCTATGGGGCAGAATACGCTTAGTGTTCCCACCTAAAATTAATTTTTTTTAGAGCCGGTTGAAACTTGGCCAAATTATAGTCCTAGTGGACCTACATTAATACATCAAACATAGGTTTATTTATCAACCGGTTATCAACATACATGGGCCTGCAGTTTTCACGCGTTTCTTACCTTCACGTTAGTGCAACTTTTTTTAGGATTATCTGATTGCACTTTCATCATAGTGTTTTGGAAAGCTCTGTTCATGTACTTTAATACTATCAACGATATATTTTTTAAAAAGTTATTTTTTTCAAAATCAAAATGGAAATTGATTGTTTGAAACAAACCATATTTAACAACATATTGTTTCTATTTCAAAAAATAGCTTTTTATACTGTTTGAAATTATGTAGAATAAAAAGTGGGTGGAAAATTTTTTCTTGGTCCAATTTCTATTTTTACGCTCATTATGAATAAAATAATAGGTGCGTGAGATGAAATATATAACGTAAGTTATATATTTCTGAACAGATAATATTGTCAAAAAAGTTCAATATAATTTTAGGGTACATTAGACCTAACAGTATTTGTGGTACCTTCGAGCGTAAAAATCTTAATTTGACCAAGAAAACATTTGCGGTCCACTTTTTATTCAAAAAAATTTAATATGTTGTTATAATAGTCTTAAATTAAACGAAAAGAGCTTTCCAAAACACTATAATAAAAGTCTAATCGGATTATCCTAAAAGAAGTGACACTAACGTGAAGGTGAAAAACGCGAACCAAAAAAAATTAATGTTAGGTGGAAACACTTGATGTATTCTGCCCCCTATATATCTTATTGATATGATAGATCAACATAAACTCAGAAAATTGAAATGAACTCGTTTCTATTTTCGACTTCCTTCAATAATTGATTGAAATCGATTATAGTTACATTTATACAACTGAAGCCCAACAAGCATCAAGCAAGTTTTCTTTGGTTATATTAAAATCTGTGTTACGTCGGTTATTAAATTATTTTAACTTTCGATTTATGGGTCTCTTTGTCTTAATTTTACATCCTAATTTGACTCTAATACTTTGCATAAATAATTGATGTATTTTCCACTTGATTATGCTCGAATGGCTTGTAATTTCATTATTGATTTCTGGACTAATTTAACACATAGTTCTACTAAAAATACTGTTAGAGGATATGTTACAGAATATAAATAAGAATACTAAACATGAAGTAGTTTATCCTGTTTTGTTATTAAACTTATAGTCCATTTTTATTTCTTCTCCTTTATCTCTTAAGGACTTCAAGTACTTGCCAAGCTCTGGAGTTCCTCCTACGATCATTCGCAGATAATTATTACTTGAATGCTCATATTTTGCATTTATTAAACTTATGATAAGCTTGCTAAACGAGACCTAGGCAAAATGCGTGTATAATAATTTAAATTATAAGAAATAGAAGGGGAAAATTGATAGGTATTGCGCTTTATCGTTTAGCTTCGTTATTAACCAGACTATACCTACCTATTAAATATCGCTTGAATTTTCATTTGCATGCAGACAAAAATAGAACAATATCTCAATATTTATTTCAAAAATGGCTAGTTTAATGTAATAACATATCTCAGCTTTAAAAAATTTAATAAAGAGCATACGTACAAAGTGTGTGCGTGATTCTGATCCAATCTATATATTCAGATTATATGTTAAATTTTTCCAGCAGGACAAGTGATAATCAATTTCGCACTTTTCTAAAAATTACTGATTTCAAATTTGTTTGTTATGTCTGCAAGAGTGAATCGCAAAAAAGCAATCGGTGTATATTTAATATGTTCATTGAGGTTATATCATGAAGTCTCTCTGACGTAATTCTTACTTCTTCCCTAGAGAGAGCAAAATAGAGCTTTCTCATTAAGCCATCAAAATTTAAAGGGCCGAACCTCCGGGGGTATACCTGTAAGGGAAAATACATTGCCAGTATACACGGAGAAAAATAGATGTTAGCACAGACTATCTAGATATTAATAGGTAATATCTTAGCGATTTAACTATGGGACAGAAATCTAGATACTGAAGTAGAGCATCCGTAGATATTATAAAGAAGATTTTCACTGACAATATCCAAGATATTAAGGGGCAGAATCAAAGATATTCAAGAAATATTTTTTAATTGTGCAAAAAATACCTGTAAAGCATACCATTTTCTATAAAATGCAAAAGAATGTGAATATCGTAGTCCTCTGTTTTGAAAATCTGAATCCTCAAACATTCGCCTTTTTGCATAATTATGCGATTTTTGTGTTAAACAGATAACACATTGTTCAAGGCTAATATGAAAGATGCCTGTAACTGAGTCCTCATTATCTTGAGAAAATTATAACAAATCCAAAAACATTTAATCCATTTTCCACCAAAACTTATAGTGCAATAGATATAAAAAAAACCACAAAATACACACGATGAAAGCTCAAGATACAGACAAAATATTTTGTCGCCACGCCACACGTCAGCGACCTTGCTCCGAAAAAATTTAGCTTTTTTAATATCTTAGATATTAACTGTTAATATCTCATATTTTATACTTTCAATATAAACAGATATTGCCCTTTAATATTTTGTATGTTGAATAGAAGATATTAGGTAGTATGCCGTAGTATCTATATATTATGGTTAAATATCAAAGTTTTTAATATATGCTTTTTAATATCTTTTTTTCTCCGTGTATGGATGACATATTTCGGAGACGTTTTTAAAATAAAAGAAGAAAAATAATGAAATATTGTTTCGTAGTAGGGTGTAAGAAACATAGTGCTGTGCACTCAGGTACAAGAATTTTTCTGATTCCAATAGGCATAACTGCGGAAAATCAAAAGTTTATCGGAAAATCTCATACTGGGCCTAGAATCTGTCAACAAGTGAACTTATTATATTGTCAAAGAGAAGAAGGGAAATGTGGATAAGTGTCAATTAGAAAATGCTCGGATTTGCGAGGAACACTTTATGAGTGGTAAGTAAGAAATGTATGCGTTTCGAGTGTGAGATTATGTTCGCGAGGTTATGTTTAACACAATTGTAGCGGAAGAGTTATTTGTGATTTATATTTATTGCCCCTCTAAAAAGGAAAAGTTTACTGCCACGCTACCACCTATCAGCGAAAAGGGTTTTTTGTCATAGGAGAATATAAATGTTGCTTAAAATTCCTTTTAATTAATTCAAGATTCATAATTGTTTTTAAAAATTCATTTCCTTGGTCAAAAATACAAGTATTTTATTTGAAAAATCTTTTTTTCTTGTGAAAATTTAATATTTAACTGTACACATAACTTTTTCACTTTGGGTTCAAAGTGTATCCCTTTTTGGTTAAAAATTCGTGTATTTTGTTGTAAAAGTTGTCTTTTTTGGCAGAAAATTAATCATGTTAGCCAGGGAAAATGAAAAATGTATTAGCATAAGGTAGAGATTCTTTAAATTGGTATTTTTGGCTTTTTTCTATCCAGAAAATTCTTGAATTTTCTCAAAGTTCTTTGAGACTTAAATTTTCGTTATTTGTCATAGGAGAATAAAAATTAAAAAAAAAAAAATTTTCCTTGTTCAGAAATACAAGTATTTTATTTGAAAAATCTTTTTTTCTTTTGAAAATTTAATATCTAACTGTACGCACTTTTCATGCAGGCGTTGGAAGAAAACAATTCCAATGTTGTTTTACACAAGTAGAATTAAACAACGAAATTCTATCTTAACTGTCAATTTTCATTGAAAACAAAAATTAGTTGTTTATACTTTGTTCAAGAACCGGGCGCTCAATCGTACAAAAACAATTGAGTAAACAATTTAAAAATAGAATACCAATTTTGTTGAAAATTTATAACTCTTATTTAGAATTCCACGAAGAACATCTGCGATGCAAAAAATATATGAATTTGTGAAGTCAAAGTTGGCCAAGTAATTTGGGGAAAAAAACTTTATAATATAATATGATAAAACTTTTTTATAAAGAGCCCTACAGAAATTTTAAAAATGAATTTTAAAAGTTTATACCTTAGATATTATAGAACTTGACGGGATTATTAATATTATACCATAAATATCCCAGACTCAGCTGTTTTTTTATTAAAATTATTTTAATTATTACAGGTAATCCCTCTAAGTTTTATAATGTCTAATATGGCTTCTTTAAATTTATTAACAATTTTCTGCATGACACTTTATAAAAAAGTTTCATATATATTTTTTCTCAAACCACTTGGTCAACTTTGATTTCATAAATTTATAAGTTGTACTTGGTAGATTTTTGCATCACGGATGAGTGGTGGAATTTACTCTTTTTTTTGTAATGGAACAAAATAAAGGATAGGTATGCTCTATTAATTGAATTTAAAGTAAACTAATAATTTACTAAATATGAAAAATTAAATTAATTGTTGGAATAATGTTCGTTAAAAATATATTAAATCGATTTATTTTTTAATTCATTGAATGAGATTATATAATTTAATAAAAATTTATATTGCATTTTTTAATTTCAAATCAAAAGGAAAATAGTAGCTAGGTTTACTGAACTTAGTAGATACTTGATTTTCTATAAGATTTTATAGAAATATATTTTATTCTCTTGAATAAAAAATGCATTATTGTTGAATTCTTGTTAAAAATTGCAATCAGTCTAATATATCCAACCGATTTACATTTAATTTTCTACAGAAGTTTGTAGTATATATTCGAGATAAATTTTGCAAACATTTTCGATATCTTGAATATTTTTCAATAATAATATTAAATAACATTCGAGACATCGAACATTTCCTCAAAATGTATCCAGAATATTTTGTTACTGATTTTTCGTTAATATTTGATGCCAATCGGTTTGACAGATTAGGATTTAAAGGTGAGCATAGGTCAAAAAGTGTTTCTTTTGTTGAATGTTTGTTGTTATTATTTTTTTACTCTTACAGTTTCTAAAATATTAAAATAAAATCACTTCAAAACTTATTTTTTAATAGTTGGTCAGTAAGCTGCCAAGATTAATTGAAATTGATGGAAAATTGAGCCGACAATCTACAGAAGGTCCGAAAGTATTATTATTCTAGATAATGATTCTTGGTAGCTTCTTCGTACTTGGCGACGATTTGCTAACGCGAATCTTTATTAGTATAAGTAATTTTATTTGAAATTATTTCGTTAATGGGTTTAACGAACTCAAATAGAAATATTCATAAACTAAGTTTTTTCTAAATATTTGTGTTTTAGTGCATTATTGATGTGCAATTTTGATTGAAATTGTCAGTTTTGAGCTACTGAGTTATTTCATATTCACTCTAATATATTATACATAAACATAACTTGCAACCTATAGTTGAAAGCTTTCAACATCCCTAAGTGACGAGCTGTTAAAATATTCAGAACGTTACTTTCGCGATGGTGAGTGCCAATGTAGGAAAATTTAAATCAATCTGTTACATTTGCATAAAGCTATCGTTCGATACGTAAACTCTGACTGTCAGTTTTAAATATAGGTACTACGACGAAAAATTGTTTTGCGAATTGTGCAACAAGGTGTAAAGAATAATGTTTAAAACAATGTCGAAAGGGTGGTTTAAGAAAACATTTAGAAGGAAGTGTACAAACAAATTTTCGAACAATATTTTCAGAAGGGGCTTTTAAACAAAATTGCGGATCAGAATTCTAGGAATATATAAACAGAATATAATTAAATAATATTTTAAACATTAATCTTTTTTTTGTATAGAGAATTTTTAGATTAAAATTAGGTTTCCATTATAATTAATAAAAATGTACCATTTAAATATTCATATGAACAAATAAGAAAAAACATTTTGTTGAAAATTCAACAAGTTTGATAAAAATTCATTATTTTCGTTGAAAACTGAAACTTTTTTGTTGAAAATTTGTCTCTTTGTGGTTGACAATTCATCTATTTTTGTTACACGGATAAAAATTTCAGGAGATTAATTCACGGGACTATTCCTTGATTTTATTAGTCTTTGGTGCGAGAACTAAGATCTCTGAACCCTTGCTCTTAAAGCATAGGTCTCGAAATTTCAGGCATTAGGTCACGCCCCTTTGCTCTCAGGTCTCGAATTCTATGCTTTTAAATCTCAGGGTCCGAGACTTTTGTTGAAAATTAGTTTTTTTTTTATGCAAATTTATTATTCAATTTTTTGTTTAAAAAGATTTTTTTTAAGTTCATGTATTTTGTTGAAAATTTAACTATTTCGTTGAAAATTTATTTGGTTTGATTGAAACTTAAAATTTTTACTGGAAATTTAACTTTTCTATTTTTGAACAAAAATTAATTTCTTAGGTTGAAAATCCGAGGGGTTTTGCCTTTTTCCTTGCAATTTTATTTCTTCAGTTGAAATTTTATTTTTCTAACGGAAAATGTAACTATTCCAATTTTCCTTGATAATTTTTCTTTTTTAATTGAAAATTCATTTATTTTTTGGTTAACTCGCTTTTTTGGAGGTGGTTGAGGTTTTTTTCTTCATTGAGTGATAAAACTTGCGTGGTTGAAAATTCAACAATGGTTAAAAATTGAACTAGTTGATTGAAAGTTTGTGTATTCTATGTGCCTTACGCAACTCATGGACGACCCTTTATAATATATAAACCTTTTTTTGGCATCAACATTATTACATTATATACTATAATTTATACACACACAGGGAATTTTTAAATTGGGATTTTGTATCAGCCTTGCGAATATTTTTTATTTTGAAAGGATTGCATTCTAAAAGACGAATTTTAAAAACATTTTGGAAAAGTGTGCCAACAAATTTATGAAGTTGAAGTTTGAAAATACTTATTTTGTGCTAAAGGAATAAATTACATTGTTTCTCCAAGTCTACTTATGTGTTTTTATAGATCGGTTATTTAATTCTTAAAAAGATGCACTGTGCTATCTACATTCTAGATATTCCCTTTGTTCTTTTATAACTCTTATAGCATAGAGTAAAGTTATAGAGTTTCTCCATCTGGCACAAACTACGGTTCACAAGTTCATAAGTTCCTCGACGTCCTTATTAATTAAAGTCGAGGCAAGTAGTTTATAGCTGACACAAATAAGTATTCCTTATTATTAGAACTTAGTTTAAGTTTGCTTTGAATAATCTGTAGAAACTTTCCAACAAAAGAAGTCTAGAATTAAATTTATTGAATGAATTTAGATTTAAAAAATCTTAATTTAATTATAGTATCCTTATTAATTTTGTACATAGGGCTACCACACAGTTACCATTTTTAATCACTTTCCATCTCATTTGAGATTTTCCCTACAAAAAAAGAAACTGTAATATTATCTATTTATGAAATCTATAGCAATCTATGGTATGTAAATGCCACTAAATATAAGACTTCTCACTCTTTCCCATCTTTTCCCTTTTTTTTACCAAAATAATTTATCTTTTCCTCTATTATCAAAAATTTTTCCGTTTTTCTTGCTTTTGTTCCATGAATGTGAACTGAATTATAATAGAGAATTCGAAAAAATTCTAGTTGAATCAACCAGAATAGAAGGCAGTCTTAATTGATGATTTACTGGTTGTTTTAACTAGTTTTTTTGTCAATGAAAGCGGAAATTCTGCTATGAATAACCAGAAATTTTACTAGACACTTTTCTGGAAGCTTAGTAATACAATATTCTGTTCAACATAACCAGATATTCAGGTCCGTTATGCTGCAGAACCACATTGCAAAAATGGACTGAAAACCTGTAGGGAATTTAGGGCTACTTTAGGGCTAATTTAATGCCCCATTGCCAAATTTAATGCTCTTTATTTGAACCAAAAAAAAACCTGTGGTCATGCTAGCTTAACGTTAACCTAGCAGGACCACACAGAGAAAAAACTACTTAGGCATTATTTCTTTCCACAGTAATTTAGGACTCATTTAGGGCTCTGGCAATATAATGAAAAATTTAAACAAATTGTTTGAATAATTTTTTTTTAAACAATTCTAGTAAAAGTGAATTCAACAGATTTCTTCTTCTAACCTATGCTAAGGCTCACTTAGGGCTCCATGAATATGATATTTGGATTGAACAAAAAATTGTTAAAACAATTTTTGTTTCAACAATTTTACCACAAAAAATTATTTTCTTTTCGTTTCTCTTGCATAATTTCAGGCTTATTTAAGGTTCCTGAAATATCATCCACTGAAAGTCTTGCGATATTTTCTTTGTCCTTTATTTGTTATAAAGGGTGATTCTTTTAACTTGAAACTTTCAAATATCTCGAAAAATAGACACTATGAAAAAATGTTATGAATCAAAATTTTATCACACTGAGGAGTAAATACACTGATGTTAAAATCGGTTCCCTCGCACTGGCCCTGGGGGTGGGGGGTGGGGCAAGTTCGAAATCTTAAATGATATTTGAAAATTTTAAGTTAAAAAATCACCTTGTATATTGTGTTGTGCTACCTTAACGTCATAAAAAATACATAAAGAAAACCATAAAACCCATTTTTACTCCTCGCATAATTTAGGGTTCATTGAGGACTAATTTGGGCCGGTAGTACTAAATTTTGGGCTCTTTAATTTTTTGTAAAAAATAGTGTTTGCAATAGCTTAACAATAAGTTAGTTCAAGATTGCTGTAAAACGTAATAAAAATGATTTTACAGAAAATTCACCTCATTTGGGAATACCGGCCCAAATTAGTCGTAAAGGAGCCCTAAATTATGCGAGGAGTAAAAATGTGTTTCATGGTTTTCTTCACGTATTTTTTATAACGTTCAGGTGGCGAAACACCATATATAACCAAAAAAGGGTTAAGGAAATATCGCAAGACCTTCAGTCGATGATATTTCAGGAGCCTTACATGAGCCTGGAATTATGCAAAGGAAACGAAGATAAAATAATTTTTTGTTGTAAATTTGTTTAAACAATTCTTTGTTAAATTCCAATATTATATTCATGGAGTCCTAAGTGAGCCTTAATATAGGACAGAAAAAGAAATTTGTTGAATTCATTTTTACTAGAATTGTTTAAACAAGTTTTAAAATTTTTTTATTCTCATATTGCCAGAGCCCTAAATGAGCCGTAAATTATTGTGGAAAGAAATAATGCCTAAGTCGTTTATTTCTCTGTGTGGTCCTGCTAGGTTAACGTTAAGCTAGCATGACCACAGGTTTTTTCGAAAAGTTGCGGAGCATTAAATTGGACAATAGGGCATTAAGTGAGCCCTAAATTATAGAGCAAAGAAATTTTGAAAAACTAGTTTTTCAATATGTGTGGTTCTGCTATCTTAACGTTAAGCTAGCATGACCACCGGTTTTTTTGTTTAAATAAAGAGCATTAAATTTGCCAATGGGGCACCACATTAGCCCTAAATGAGCCCTAAATTCCCTATAGGTTTTCAATGCATTTTTGCAATGTGGTCCTGCCAGCTTAACGGACTTCAGATATTCTGTAAACTCAACCACGTATTCTGGTAAATATCGGTTTTTAACTATTGAACGTTGATACTTTTCTGCACTGTTAGAAAAAATTCGTACAACGTCACACCGAAGTACGACGTTGTAATGATACGGTGCGATATTTCGATGCGAAAAAGCATTTCTTCTATTAAAATACACTTCTCCGGTGTAAAGTTGGTAAATTTACGAACTCTAAACTTCCCAGTGTTGAAAATACTAACGAATCACACGGAGGAGATGTGAAAGTCTTAATCTAAACTTAAAGTTTCACTGGAAAGTGTGAAATCAAACACTAAGACGGAGCGAGAATAGTACATTTCGATACGTGTGTGAGAGGTGATTTTTAGCAAATGACTTTCCTCACTCGCTTCGGTCGTGCGAAAAACATCTCATTTGCTAAAAATCACCTCTCACACAAATATCGAACAGTATTTAATACCATGAAAGGCGACAAAATGTTGTCAAAGCTGAGATTTTGAGGTTAGAGTGGTATAAAGATACAATCAACACTATACGGTGCGAAAACTAACACCGATAAGTTGCTTTTCACGCGCACGCACAGTTAACTTGTGCAGGCTTACGCGAGCTAAAGAAGTTAGAAGATAAATTTATAATTAAAAAGATAATTTTTCAAGAAAAAAAATGTCAACAAAATTGTTCAATTTTTATCTTTAGAAACGAATTTTAAACTGACACAATAAGCATTAAACCAAAAATGGAATAATTAAATTTTCAGATAAAAAATGGAATTTTCAACAAAATAAATTAATTTTTAATAAAAAAGATTTACTTTAAACAAAAAATGGACCCATTAAATTTGCATTTAAAAAATTAACTTTGAATAAAAAAAATCAAATCTACAACAAAATAGTCCAATTTTCAACCAAAGAAATGAATTTACGTACAAAAAGACTTCTTCTAAAAAAGACAAAATTGCAATAAAGTACATAAATTTTTAACCACATAGTTGAATTTCAACTGAAAAATAATGTTTCAAGGAAAAATGGAATATTTACATTTTCAGTTAAAAACAATTATCAAACCCAAAAAATCAAAGTTTCAAAAAAAGATTTAAATTTTCAAGCAGAAAATCGAATTTGCAAACAAATAATTTAATTTTCAAACTAATGATTTCCTAAGAAACCAGAAATGTGAAATTTTATAAATCAATTTTAAAACAACAAAAAAACGAATTTTTAACAAAATAGATAAATTTTCAACGAAAAACGGTTACATTATCATTTTAAAAAATAAATTTACAACCAAAAAATGTTCATCAAATTAGTTTGATTTCCAAAAAAACTACATGAACTTTCAACCATTTTATGCGAAAAGAAAAGAAGTTTGATCAAAATTTTTCAACCAAAGAAATGAATTTTTAATTAAAATAGATGATTTTTTAAACAAAAAGAATACATTTCTACCAAAAAATATTAATTTTTAACTGAGCATGGTCAATTTTCAGTATAAGAAAATATTTGTTCACCTAAAAAAATCAAATTTTCAACCAAAAAATCAATTTTGACAAAATCGTTAATTTTTCAACTTTAAAAATGAATATTAAACCTAGAAAATAAGTATTTAACTAAAAATAGAATAGTTACATTTTCAGATAAAAAATTTAATTTTTTTTGCAAAATAATTTAATTTTCGATGTAAAAAATGAATTTTCAACTGAAAAATATTTTGAATTAAGGAAATCGAATTTACAACAGAATAGTTAAATTTTCAAACATAGAGTTGGATTTTCAATTTAAAAAGAAAACATTCTTTGCCAACAATGGAATGGAATGAATTCTGAAAGAAAATTGAAAAAAGAACACCAATTTTTTTTTTATTATTTTGCAAAAATTTTAAAAGGGGTGTAAAAGAGTGTGTAGAATTTTTTTGCAATTTGACGATGTTATATATAATTTTAGAAAAAAAAAACAAGAACTTAATTCTTATCTAGCCTTCTCGCGCAATTTTGTTGCACAATTTTGTTTAAAGTTTATGTTGGTTCGAAGAATGTGCTTTCCAATTTGAGTAAGTTTAGGACATATTTAGAAATTTTGAAGCGATTCAAAAATAACTAAAACTTGTAACAATTTGTTAAGAATTTCGCATGGTTTCACTGTCAACCATTTTATACCAAAAGAAAAGAAGTTTTATCAAAAAATGCATTTTCAACCAAAGAAATTAATTTTTAACTGAGAAAGGTCGATTTTCAAGCAAAAATAAAGCAACATAGTTTCAACAAAAGTTAAATTTTCAAATAAAAAAAATTTTGTACCAAAAATGATACAGTTAAATTTACAGTATAAAAAAATTATTTCTTAACTTAAAAAAAAAACGAATTTTCAACAAAAATTTTAAATGATGAAACAAAAAATCAATTTTCGAACAAGAAGAATCATTTTCTATTACAAAAAAAATGCATTTTCAACTGCAAAAATAATTTTAAAAAAAAGGTTAACAAAATCGTTATAATTTTTAACTTTAAAAATCTTAATATATGAAAACTTTACGAAACCTTTAATGTCTTAAGATACTTATCTCAATATTACCAAATTTAGCGTTTACAATTAGATTTCCATCGTAAAATAATTGTAATTGTGAATAACTGTAAATGAATGTATAACCAATTTTATTTTATGAAATATCTCGTGATTTTAAAAGCAGAAAACCATTCTAAAAGTACTTTTTTTGTAGAGTATCTTAATAACTAAGGAACATACGTTTCGAATATTTTCTTTGACTCTGCCCAAGGATCAAATATGGTACAAAAAACCGTGGCGAAATTTCATATAAAAACTATGCTCTGTATACATTAATTTAAAAAATGAAAAATAATCATAATTTTATAAATATTCCTAAATTTTGTTTTAATATGTTGCTTAGGGAAGAAAAATTAGGAAGAAAAATTTTCACAATATTTTTATCAAACGATAGGTCTATTGTACTTAAAGGAAAAATGAAAATCTTTCATTAAGGGCATGTGATACTTAGAAAATTGTCGATTTTACCAGTCTTAGGTTCCTCCGGATTTTTTCTAGAATAATAAATATTTTGTCTTAAAAATTTGGGAAATGATAGCGAACATGCTAACGGACGTCCCCACACACTTTTTTGTGGGTTAATTCAAAAAAGTTTTAACTTTTCAAAATGTGGTTAATTTGTATAGCGCTTAGGAATTAGTATCGATTTTTTCAGTGTTAGATTCCCCCGGCTTTTTTCATAGGACAAGAATTATTTTGCCTTAAAAAACTGGGAAATGATAGCGAACATGCTCACGGACGTCCCCACACACTTTGTTTGTGTTTTTTTTATAAAAAATTTTTTGATATTGCTAACAACGTGCGTGTATATTTCGAGGTTATGATATTTTATAGCATCTCCGAATTCAGTTTTTAAAAATTTTCATTTTTGTGGAAAAAAGCCGGGGAAACTGCAAGTATGACATGCCCTTCATTATGAATGTTTAATTGACGTCTGTCCCTTTACTATTCACACTTGAGAATTTAGGAATCTCTTTTTCGCAAACAATAAGTATGAAAGTCCTTCGTTTATCGACTTTTATTATAATTTATTTATGTCACACACACACACGCGCGCGCACACACACACATACACATATCAGATCTGTTATATCTTATCAAAATTAAATACAAAAATATTAAATTTCAAGCACATTTTAATACTATAATTCTTAAATGTTTCCAATTTTTAGAAATAATTTAACTAATTTTATATGTATTTAAACACATTTTTGTCTTAAATTGCATAGAACTTATTCTAAGTAAACAAATTAAATCTTTAAGAATATAGGGATGTATCTTCTTTCTTAATTTTTCAAAATTTATTTTATTACTTATTTTTATTAAAAATAATTGGATCTCTTGCGATTAAAAAAGGAGATTCAGTCTGAAAAGAAATGTGCTGCAAGTACTTTTAAAAAAATCATTAGAATTTTATTTTTAAAGGCTGACAATTGTACACAATTTCCAGGGGCATCTTTCTTTTCTTCTACAAGAATTTTTAGATTGTTCTGTTTTTTAAATAAGTTTATCCTATGTTCTGAAACTCTACTAAAGTTTAAATTATTTTTTAATTTCATTAATTCTACTAAATATTTCTTGAATTTATTCGATTATTTACATTTTTTTAACTTTTTAATCGTAGTGAATTGAAACATTTTGCTTTTAACACCTTTAACACTCTTTTTCGAAAATTTAGAGAATCATTTAATGTGTTTAAAAGTCTTCTTTATTTTTCTTTTAGAGTTTATTTTTCAAAATAAAAAGTCATTTAAAATTTTCACACAAATATTAGGAAAATAATTTTTTTTATCTTGTCAGACTTTTTAATCTTCTTATCTTTAAAAATTATTCAAATTTTTTAAATTCTGTAAAATAAAAAAAATTGCCTTTAAACTTTTTTAGATACTTTGATAATTTTTGAAATCTTTTTTAATGTTTTGAAATGTTTTAAAATGTTTTAAAATAATCTCCTGCAATTAATTTTTGGCAATAAAAAATTTACTTTAATTATTGCTAGGAATCTAAAACATTTTTTTTTCATTTCCGTGAAAAATTACAAAATTAAGCAAAAGAAATCTTCACAAGTTTTATTTATTTTCAAATCGTTTAAAAATTCCTCAATATCTGTTGAACTTACGCAAATTTGAAAGCACATTTTGTAAACCCACATAAACTTAAAAAAAATTGTGCAACAAAATTGCATGAACTTTCATTCTCTTGACACCCTGGAAAATTCAGTTTACTTAAAAACTCCTCCTAATAGCCAGTTAGTCACCGAAAACAAATCGTGAGGTCGGGCGGCTCGGGTTCTTGCTCGTGCATTTTCGGCTCTAAACAAGGCTGGCCTACGCAACATGTATGTAACACCAGAACGATGCAAGTAAAGAACTGTCAATAGTCGCACTGGCTGAGATGAAAAAGGTACACTCTGACGTTCGACACCGAACTTTGCACCTGTAGAGATGTTGGATAACACGCTTCAGTTGCAGAACGACAAACATTCACTCATCGGTGTGATTCAGCGACTTTTTTCTAACAGTGTGTCTTCATGGAACTCTTTCTAACCCTCTATGAAATTACAGGGAATGCGTCCCTAAGAAAATAGTGTAATAAAACTTTGCAAAAACAGAGTGTATCGACTATATTCCGCGTCGCTCAAATTTCGTCTCTTTACAAGTGCAATTGTGAATGTACGTGTATTCTTTCTATAATTTTAGTTTTCACTAGGCTGGTCAAAAAATTTGACCAAGTATTTTAAAAATAATTTTTAATTGATTAAACAATTATTACTTGTTAAAAACCATTTTTTTAGTCAGTGAACCTGGATTTTTTTCTGGCCGTTTTTCCTGCATTTTTTCTTTTTAAATGGGCAGTAGTGTTGACTTCACATAAAGCTGCAACTATCTACATCGACAAAATGGAAACTGCTGCTCACATAAAACTTGACTTTGAACATGAATTTAGTGCTAATTTAGTGCTTATTTGGGTAGTAAAAAAAATTCGCTAACTTTACATGAAGCTGCAACTACGACTTCGGAAAAACAGAAACTTCCACTCCTGCATGTACGTAACGATACTTAATAATCTCGCCCCTTGACTAATTTCAAATCTATTATATTTATGATAAGAGGTACAAATGACCCATATTTTAATTGATTAAGATGTATATTGGCTTTACTAGTTAATAAGTTAAATTTATTATTTTACTAGGCAGTCTGATAAGTACCTGAAAATTCTAAGAGATGGCATTAGTATTCACTAATGTGAACCATTTTCGTCGAGCTTGATCCTTTAAATGACGCCTGTCATAACTTTAGCCATTTATGTTTACGCATTTACAAGTTACAGCACTGAGAAGCGACTAACCTCCGAGTTTTTTTTAGTATGGAAAAATCTGAGTTTCGAGTTTTGATCAAACACTACTATCTTCGCAAGAAAGCGATATCCGAGACGAAGGCCAAGCTGGATAAGTATTACCCGGACTCTGCACCGTCGATTGGAACGATTCATAAGTGGTTTACCGAGTTTCGTTGTGGCCGTACGAGCACAGTTGATGCTGAACGATCTGGGCGCCCAAAAGAGGTCACTACACATGAAGAAGCTCTGCGCGCGATGGGTGCCGTGTTTGCTCACAGTGGACCAAAAACGAATTCGTGTGACAACTTCCTAGCAGAATTTGGCATTATTTTCGCGTAAGCCGACCGAGTTTTTGCGCCGATTCATAA
>NC_046665.1:47543182-47549967 GCF_010883055.1 Belonocnema kinseyi
TTTACTCAAATGAGGAGCTCATAGCTGAAACTGAGGCGTCTTTTGGAGACCTTCCGATCGAGTACTTTTCGGACGGTATCAAAAAGTTAGAAAATCGTTGGATTCGCTGTATTGACCTAAAAGGAGAGTATGTTGAAAAATAAAACCGACTTTGGTCAAAAAAACGTCTCCGTGTTTCATTTTTCAGGGACTTATCAGACTGCCTAGTAGATAAATTAGTATTTTTAATTAATGATTATCTGGTATGCACGAAAAAAAAATTGTACTTGAGGAATTACTCAACTAGTTACGTTGTGGCGGGTATGAGAAAAATTCGGTGAATTAACAATAACTATTCTGTAAATCATTTCGAACTGGTCTGTCATAATCACAGAACTGATATTGAGTATTAAAAGTCAGTGCCGTAAAAGTTCAAAATGATTATTACGAACTTAAAATTACTGAACTCTACTGTGTTTTGAAATGCACGGACGTGGCGGTGAGCTATTCAGGTGTGTGTCGCAAACACAGATGCGATCCAACAGTACAGTTGCGTCAGTGTGTGTTAGTGTTGTGCGTCCTGGCATCGCATCGGCGAGATTCAATAAAGAATCACAAATCAAAATTACAGAAACGAAAAATCAAAGGAAATTAGATGTAAAATAATGTTATTTTTAAGAATAAATGCAATCTTTGATTGCAATTTCATTTTTTTTGTTTAAAGTTGAACTATTTGGTTTAAAATTTATCTTTTTGTAGAAAAAAATTCATAATTTTCGTTCAAATTCATGGTTTTAGTTGATAAATCGTCTATTGGGTTACAATTGCTTCTTTATTCTTGAAGATCTATCATTTTAATAGAAATTAGAAAAAAGTTAAATAATTATTAATTTTTAAAAAGCGATATTTAGCGATATTTAGAAGGTTTAAAAAAATATTTCACTATGATTTAAAAGTTTAAAACTTTTCAAAAAATTTAAAGCAACATGTAATTTTTTAATGTTGCAACATACATTTTCAATGACATTCAAGAATTTTGAAGATGATGAAAATAATTGCTTGAAATTCCTGGAAAAACTGCAAAAGATTTATTTAAAAAAGAAATTAATTTTAATATAATATTTAGAACGATTAAGAAAAGCAAAGAAAATAGACGAATAAATAAAAATGATGTAATTAACAATATAGAAAAATTAGAAATTTTTTTTAATTTATATTTTTCAGTTTAAAATTTGACTATTTAATTGAAAATTTTTTATGATCGGTTGAAAATTATTTTATTTTTTATTTCTTAGCTAAAAGTTCATGTGTTTGGTTAAAAAATCGTATTTTTTGGCAAATAAAAATTCTATGTGTGCAGCTGACTAAAAAAGCAGTCGTAATATTTATTAAGATTGTAAATGGAATTCTGTGTTTGGGTCACTTTCCAACTGAGTGGAAAAGAGCAAAAACTGTACCAATTCATAAACAATGAACAAATCATTATCTTGTTAATAATTATCGACTAATAAGTATTTTTTTAAATGTAAGTAAAATTGCGTAGAAAATTATTAAAAATAGCATTAATAAAATTTTGAAAAATTTTCGTAACAGAATATTTAAAAAGATTTCAAAATAAACTCAGGTTTCGATAAATGAATAAAAATTGAACGATTATAATTTTTGATGTAATTAAAAATTTTGTATATGAAAAGAGAAATTAATTTTATTTTAAGCCATAACAAATTTAGAATTGTTCAATTGTTATTCATTTATCGAAACCTGTGTTTGTTTTGAAATCATTTTAAACATTGTGTTAAAACTATTTTTTCTAAATAAACAATTATTTTAAATTTTGTCAGGTATCTTAAGAAAATTGCAGTATAATCTTTAAACATTTAAAAACCCTTAAAGCCATTAAGAATTTTAAAAACTCTACAAATATTTAAAAAAATTATTTTAAATTCTTTTAAAATTATTTAAAATTATTTTAAAATTATCTAAAATTCCTTCAATTTAAAAAAATAGGAATATTCTCTTGAAATTAACTATTCAGAATAAAAAATTATTTTTAATTTTCTTCTAAATCTTAATAATTTTTTTATAACATTTGAAGCCTTTTAAAAGTCTCAAAATGCTATAAGCAGTATTTTTTTGAGTGAACTCAATAAGAAAATCCAACTTGTTTTTGTTCGTTCAAAATTCAAACTTTTTTTTGAAAAGTTAAATTTTTCTTTGGAAATTCGTCTCTTCTTCTTGAAAGTGCAACTATTTGATCCTAAATGCAACTGGTTGGTTACAAATTCAACTTTATTGTTGAAAATGCGCCTCTGTTTCTTTAAAGTGCAACTATCTGATTCTAAATGTGCTGGTAGAAGTTTCATCATTTTTGGTTAAAAATGAAACCGTTTGGTGACAAGTAATAATCTGTTTTGATTGAAGATTCATCATTTTGTTTGGCAAATCATCTCTTTGGTTGACAATTTAATTATTTTGTTGCAAATTAGTTTTTTTGTAGTTGAAAATTAACGCTATTAACTGAAAATTTAATTATTCCATTTTTTATTGAAAGTTAATGTGTTTTGTATAATAATCTTCTTTCTGGACGAAAATTCAACTCTTTAGTTACCCATTCATTCTTGGTAGACATTAATGTTTTTTTGCTAGAAAACGCAACACTGATTGGAAATTATAATCTGTTTTGGTCCAGACTTCCTCTTTTTTGGCAACAAATTCAACTACTTCGTTGAAGTACTTTGTCACAAAATAATTTTGCTGTCGTAGAAGATTCATAATTTTAGTTGAAAATTGAACGCTTCATTTCTGGTTGCAATTTTTTGAGTAGAAAATCCAATTATTTGGTTGAGAATTCATGTTCTTTGTCAAAAATTCGTGTCAGTAGACAATTAACCTCGTTAGTTAAAATTAATTATTTTGGTTAAAAACTCATCTTATGGGTTAAAATTGCAATAATTTTACTTGAAATGTTAGTTTAAGCCCTTTTATATTGAATTCCATATGGTACCTACATTCATTTTCTAGAACCCTTTAAGGTCATCTGGGGTTCAAAGTACTCCAGGCCGATATTTTACGAGTGCGTATTTTTATAGCTACGTCTCTTTATTCAATTTTTTTCATCATGTTAAATTCAAATGTAAAAAATATTAGATCATAAAGAAGAGACCTTAAGTTATGCCTAGTAAAATTCTTACGATAATTCTTGAGCATTTTAGGCTGTGAAGATTGCAATATTAAAATTTACATTATTTTAGTTTGTAATTTCATATGGTTTTCTTGTTTCTATTGTAGAGCATCGAAATATAAATACAGCAGTTGAGCGTCCAAGGTTTTATTTAGCTTGTAATAAAATGAGTTACAATCCTTCTAAAAATTACGTGTAAAATTTATTCCAGTAGTTGTGACGTTGCTTTTCACCTTGGTTTGTGTGTGAACAATAGTGAATTTTAGTGACTTTTGAGTCGAAATCAGACAAATAAACTATAATGAGAAAAATTAATGAAAGGCAGGAATCTTATCTCCTATAGGTATTCCTTTAACGGAAATAAAATTATTTTTATAGTTCTAGATTTCTTTTGCATTATAAAAAGAAAATTTAGAACTGAAACAGATTCCAAAACAAGATTAGAGAACAAAATAAGCGCTAAAAAGAAATTTGTTATTTAAATTTTGGGTGAGGACTTTAAACCTGCATATCAAAAATAAATTTGAAAAGATGCAATACCCCATTTTAAAATAGAGATCTAAAAATTCTTACAGGAAGATTCTAAAAGAATATTTTGTAACAAAGATGCGAAAGAGATAAAAACATCAATATGAAAAAAATTAAACCTAATTCGAAAGTCAGATTGGTAAAAAATAGTACTTCGAAATAGAATTCCAAATCATTTTGAAGCCTGTTTTGTAAACTGAACTACAATGCAAAGTTCAGATCTTTTTAAAATTCTATAAAATTCAATAAGAATTTATCATTGAAAATATTCTGTGAGTATTTCAGATTTACTCAATTTCTTTAGATTTTCGAAATCACTTTGGTATATTCTCATTTATGAGCTCGATAACTAGTCTTGAAATTGCATTGCAGTTTTTGAATACTTAAAAATTCTTCAGACGATTATCCTTTTTAATTAATGACTAATCTTTATTGAACTAAATTTCAGTAAATTAATGTTTTGATTTTCTTATTCTAGAAGACAAATTATTTATGAATTTTTTATTTTAGGTAAAGGAGCTTGTCCACTGAGGCAATTTCGATGTGCAAATGAGAGATGCATACCAGTATCTTGGGTCTGTGATAAATTTGACGACTGTGGTGATAACTCGGATGAAGAATGCAAGGGTAAGGTTTCTGTTTTGAAAATACGATTAATACTGCCTCACGAACAAGAGCATACTATTTTTATCATCAACATTCTTCCAAGAACGAAGATATGTTAGGTAGACATTTTATTCAAGAATGTTTTAAATTAAAATACCACTTTTCTAGCTTATAAAATAATAAAATTAAAGTTTTCACTGCAAATAAAAATTGTTTAACACTTAAATGTTTAAAATTTTCTAAAATATATGTGACAAATATTATTGGACTTAAAGAGAGGTTTTCAAATGTTTGTTTTCTAACCAGTAACTATGATTTTCAAAATAAAATTACTGATGATGTAATTTCAAAACAAAAAAATACGGAGAAGATTATTTAATTATTTTCAAAATTGAAAACAGTACAGCTGTGCGGAATGTTTTCCTAACAAAAAAAAACAATGATTGATTAAAATCCAACCACTTGAAACATTTGTAATAAGCGACTGTAAGACAAAATTTATTAAAAAAGTATTTTTTTTTTGTTTTTTATAGACATGTCTAAAAATATCATTTCAATTTTTAAGAATCACAGTAAACGTTTTTTTCTATGTACCTAATTTTTGGAACGGCAACACCTGAAAATCGACTTCCTTAAATTTCACTTCTAAAATTTGATCGAAAAGAAACCAACTTTTAAATCTTCTATAATTAAATTACTAAAATATCACATAACATATCGAAAACATAGTTTCTATCATAAAGAATTATGAAAGTGTATCAAGAGTTTATTAATAAAAAAGATGAAGCAGTTCAAGTTCAGATGATAATATTATTTTAATGTTACAAGGTTGCTTGCACTACGCATTTAATTACGTAAAATAGTCATTATCACTGTTGAGAGTAATCTTGCAAAATGCACATTAAATCGGAAAATCCATACCATCTTTGAGTTTCTGAACTTCCTAATAATTTTTTATTAAAAATTTAAATTTCAAGCCATATTATACTCCCTGTAATTTGATTGAAAAAGTAACTTATTCATTAAGGAAAGGAGAATATTTTCCTCCTTCCTCATTTGTTTTTCATTATCTTTTAAAAAATTTTTAATTTCAAATGTGTTGTTTGAGAGATTAGATGTTAAAACACCTAAAATACGTAATACTTCATAATGGTTTAAACACTTCATCTATAATTTATATCATTTTTTAAAGCAACAAAGCCACATTTTTATAAAAAAAAATGTTTTCAACTGTGGATATTTGAGCCATAAAAACACAACTCAATTAATGGTTTTTTATACTCTTCTTTTCATGGTCTCGATAGTTGTAAAATTTGTGATCGAAATATCGATGGGTAATTTAATCAAAGACAAAAATAATAACCATCATAAATCAGTCTCTATAAAAATAGATTTAACCATATGTCTGATTTTTGTCTTTTGTTATGATGCATATAAAAGCTGCTATCGAAAAATATACGTTTTCATTTAGTAATAAAATAACTTGTCATTTAGACTATCATTTTCCATCTAATTTCTGAAGAGTACTTCTGAGAATTTTTTATTAGAAGTGCTTCGTTTTTATATCGGATTTATGTCTATATAAACCTGTACGTACAACGTACATTCATATCTTCATGTAATAAAAGGCCCAAACGGTCGTTCATAAAATCGATTTGACCTAAGCGAAATGGATAGAACATATATGTTTTGAATGGCTTAATGCTCCACGTTTAATCAGAAATTAAATGTTAAAACGAGTTAAAAAATCAATATTTAAATTCTTGTATCTGTTCACCTTTCATGTGTAGAAGAAATGTAAGTATGTAATTTACATTTTTTTATGTGAAACGGTTAATTATTATGAGGAAATTTTCATTTTGATACGCCTTATTAAATTATTATGTGTTTTTAAAAATCAATTTAAAAACTTGGCTTATGACCGTTATTGCAAATAAACTGTTTATTTAAAATTTTTACACCTAAAATCTGGGTGACCGTAGGTCACGTAACACCAGGAAATCGAGGGAAATTCAGGGAATTTATTGGCCAAGGAAAAGTCAGGGGTTTACAAAAAAAAATCTTCTAAAAGTCAGGGAATTTCTGTAAGAAGCACGGAATGGTCACGGAAAATAAAAATTTGGTTAAAAATGCAAAAATTGTGTTTAAAAGCCATAATTTTTGCTTGTAATTTTTGGTTGAAAATTCATATTTTGGTGTTGCAAGTTCAACTATAATATTTTTTTGTTAAAAATTTAACTATTCTTTTGAAAATTCGTCTTTTTGATGCATGTGCACTTGCCCCCCCCCCCCACTTTCAAAATTTCTAATTTTTGTTTAGAGTTCTGACATCCTTTTGAATGTTTCTACAGTTCTTGATAAGTTCTAGAAATATTTCATGTGTATGAATATGTTATATTGAAAAAGGCTCAAATGAGTTTTTAAAAATATGTGATATCTCTAACGAGATATCACGTGCCTTTCTTTCGTTGGTTACAGAGTAAAGTCAAGA
>NC_046665.1:47550067-47553125 GCF_010883055.1 Belonocnema kinseyi
AGAGTAAAGTCAAGATTAGAACTAAACTAGTGGCCCTGAAGCCCTCAAATATATAGGGCTGCTTATCTAATCGAAGGAGGAAGCTGTGACTATATTACAAATACTCTAGAAATGTATTTTTCAGATTTAGGAGCTAAGTTCACGTTCCTCCGCACTTTTCCAAAAAGAACTTTTTTTTAGAGTTCTGAGAAGGTTTAGCATAGTATTTTTAACATTCCTGTGGTTCCAGAAGAGTTCTATAGTCCTACAACAAAATAATTTCGAATAATACATCTAAAGTTACATAATTTTGAAAATCCAAAAATCTTTGAGAAATTTTTCGAAAGAGTTCCAGGAGTTATGATCAGAGTTCTGATAGCCCCCGGAGTAGATCTACACAAAATTTTAATAACATTTTTCGATAAACCTAAAATCCGAAAACCTACAACACTTTATCCATACCCAAAATTTTTTAGAGTTGCAGGAGTTCTGATCAGATTTCTGGTAGCCTCCTGAATAGTTCTACAAAAAAAGTCCTGTAACATTTTACGATAAAAAAAGGTATGTGTAAAGTGTTGTAGGTTTTTGGATTTTAAGTTTATTCAGATTTTTTTAGAATTTTTGTTTAAAATATTCCGGGGGAGAATATAACACTGACCAGAACTCTTGGAACTTTCAAATTTTGAATTTCAAAATTTTTGGATTTGTGTAAAGTATTGTAGGTTTTTGGATTTTAAGTTTATCGCAAAATATTATTAGACTTTTTGTCAAACTTACCGGAAATTTTTAGATGCCTGAAATTTCCTGTCATTTAACAACTTTCCATAAACTTCCGGAATTGTCGATAAATGTCCGGAAATTTTTGAATTTCTTCCAAAAGATAATTTTACCATGAATTTCAAAAAATTGTCATAAATGTCAAAAAAAAATTTTTTTTTCTGAAATCGAAAATTTCCTGCATTTGTTACAAAAAATATCTTTTGGAACAGGTACTGAAAGTAGACAATTGCAACTCTTTTGAAGTTTACATTACTTGCCATCAGCTCATCTTCGGGTCCTTTTTGGCTTGTCTTCGGTTCGTTAAGATTTGCCTACTTGACTGAAAGCGAGAGTTTCGTGTACTACATTTTTCGTTAAGAATTTATCTTTTTGTCGAAAATTCCTCTTTTTGTGTTGAAAATTCATCTAAAATATTTTTTGGTCAAAAATGTAATTTTTTTTTAATTTGTCGTTTTGGTTTAAAAATTCATCAGTTTTAGCACAGAAGATCATTTTTGATAGAAATGGAATTGTTTGGTTGAACATTAATCTTCTTTAATTGTGGTTTCAACTATTTCGTTCCAAATTCGTATTTTTCGGTAGAATTAAACTGTTTTTTATTTAAAAATTAAAATCATGTTTGGTTTAAATATTTTTGATTAAATAAATCGTTGAAAAATTCATTTTTTGTTGTTGGAAATTTATATACTTGGTAGAAGTTTAACCCAATTTTGAAAATTAATTTTCCTAACTGGGAACTTAACTGTTCCAGTTGAAGATTCATCATTTTAATTAAAAATGTATCTCTTTGGTTGAAAGTTTAACTGTTTGGTTGAAAATTGATCTTTTTGACTTAAGAATTCAACTACTTGGGTAAAAGCTGAACTGTTTTGTTAAAAATTCATTTTTTTGGTTCAAGGTTCATCTTTTTGGTTGAGAAACTCTACTATTTTGTTTAAAACTATTTTTTAAAAGTTTTTTTTTAAATTGAAAGTATAACTTTTCTATTTCTGATTGTTGAAAATTCCTGTTTTTGGTTTTAAAGTTCATCTCTTTTAATTGAAATGTCATATTTTTGTTGAAAATTCAACTATTTGGTTAAACGTTAAACTATTTTGTTCGAAATGTGTCCCTTTTGCGTTAAATTTCAGCTATTTAGTTGTGAATGCAAATGTTTGTTTAAAAATAAATGTGGTTGAAAATTCAACTGTTTGTTTGAAAATTCATCTTTCTTGATTAAAAATTAACTATTTGTGAAAACTCAATTTTTTTTTTGGTAAAGTTTTTGGTAACTGTTTTGTTGAGAATTCATCCGCTTGACTTAAAATTCATCTTTTTTAGTGGTAAAGTCAGATTTTTTGTTCAAAAAAACTTATTTTTTCAATTTGAATCTGAAATTTCTTTATTTGGTATACCATTGGAGCGCATACAAGAAAGACTGTTTTTTTATGTATTGATTGTGATAGGACACTAGTGCAGCTGTCGAGTGGCAAATTGTGCGCAAATTATTTCGGTGTTATTGACTGCTCCTCTGACACTCCCCTAATTTCTTTGTCCTCGTAAAGCAGTACAGTTTGGGCTATTATAATTTGCAGTGCAAGGCCTGTTTCTGTTGCATCATAACCTGCCTCATACGCAGCTTTTCTGACTCTTGCGTGTAGGTTCCTCGACGCCGGATAATTATGGTGAAAGCCAAGCCGCATTTGTCGATCGAGACACGATGTCCACAAGTCAATTGGCTAGCCATTGACGAACGGCATTTACACTACCAATCGATAAAATTCGAATTTATATTCAAATTGAGACATTTTTACTTAATTAAATTATCTTCTTTTGAAGCTTTTTTACGGCATTGTGACTCAGCTAATTAATTTTTCATAAATTTAAATTGATGTTCTTCAGTTATAGGATTTTTCTTAAAAATTTCGAAGTCTTTCGAATTTCAATTTACTAAATACTTAAATGGCTTTTGAATTTCAATTCTTTTATATTTGGCTTACGTGAAAATCTAGGGAGAATTTACTTGCGTATTACTACTTACAAATCACGCGTAATAATGTATGCGTTTAGTCGTATAATAGTCGCATAATAGTCGCATAATAGTCGCGTACTAGTTGCTTATACGCTGTATTTTTGTTGAATTTTTTGCATACTCGATTTTCCACACTGCAATTTTGAGGTCCTCAAATTCCTCGATTTTTCAATTTAATTTGTTGTGCAACAATTCATTAAAAAAATATAATGACAACATTAACAATTTCCAAATTATGATTTTTTTTATCTAAAAGAGCTTCAAAAAACTCGATTTTGATCAGAATTA
>NC_046665.1:47553225-47554421 GCF_010883055.1 Belonocnema kinseyi
AAACGTATATAATTAGTAATTGAATGTACAAGTTAATGCTTATAAAGAATTTATATGAAGAAATACTTCAGAATAGTGCGTAAATCCCCGTGCAGAAATCTGGGTCTCGATCGGGAAAACTGATCGGGGCCAGTTCGCGGATGAAACGCACGCCCAGATCGGGGCCAGGTCGGGACACCCGATTGGTACGATATAAGTCTCATTATAATCCACTCGTGAATTTCACGAATGTAGATTTAATATAAGTAAACTCAAAACTATCAAATGGCCGTCTCCTTTCGAAGGCCACCTTAATATTTTGAATTTCCAATTAAGTTATTTTAAGTTAAAAGTAAAGTACTGCAGGCACGAAAAGAAGAGGTTTCAGACTTCAAAATTTAATTATACTTTTGAGAAACGTAAGATTATTATAGATGGTATTATTTTCGAGGAAAAGGTTTGTTTTTTATGAAAAAAATATTTTAAATAACAATTTTAATTTCTTGAAAAAAATGTTATCTATGAAACTTCTTAACAAATTAAAAAAAGTTTTTTCGCAAAAAGATTCCCTACAACTTGACATTTTCGTAAGCATCCAAAGAATATCATCGGGAAATAACCTATGATTTACGATTCATTGACATTTACTGTAAATAAATTCAGTTTTCTGTTAATTGCATTACTTCTTGAAAAATTCGAGAAGGTGGTTGTAGATAATATTTTCGCCAAAAAATTGAGCTATCATTTATTAGATCGTTTTATTTTTTAAGACTGTTATGAAGAAATGTAGACCAAACAACTTTTAAACAAAAATGAAAATTTTTTAATGATATATTTCTGGTTGTTTTAAATATTATTTACAGAATATGCATTTAATTAATTTTTATTATTATTAATTAATTTCGACCTAATGGACGTTTTTACAAGTTGAAATATCATCGTTTGTAATAAAAAAGAAAAAAACTTTGTTTAGCATTTTAAACTTCGCGCGAAACCAATTAGATGCCGAATGCGACGCATGCGCAGTTGAGTAGTTACCTCTTGTTGAAATCCCTACACAATTGGCAATTTGCATTAACTAGTTGATTCTGAAATTCATGTTATGAAAATTTGTCCTTAAGGGCATGTGACACAGCTAAATACCTATATTACCGACCTCACTTTTTCAATTCACTGAATGTTTTTTTGAACCTAAGAACTTTTTTTGTAAATAAAAT
>NC_046665.1:47554521-47556829 GCF_010883055.1 Belonocnema kinseyi
TTTATTTATAAAAAAAGTTCTTAGGTTTAAAAAAACATTCAGTGAACTGAAAAAGTGAGGTCGGTAATATAGGTATTTAGCTGTGTCACATGCCCTTAATGTATTTCTGTAATGAATTTATTATTAACACAGAATCAAAGTTTCAATAACATAATCGATTGTATCACATATTTTATTCTCATAATCTAAAAACATTAAAATTTTGTGCATACTGCAATTCATTTCTTGTCAATAGATTTGAATTCTAACTCTAAATTCAATCGAAAAACCTTGAGTTCTTAAATTATAATTGAAAACAAAAGAACTTGATCAATTTCATCATATAATAATATTTGACTCATCTAATGGTAAATATACTAATTTTACCTAAAACAATTTAATTAATTATTAATTTATTTGAGGTTAGGTTTCATTGAGCCCATATAAGTTAATTACTTACTCTCATCTTCCTCGCATAGGTTTCGAGGTCTACTGACTGGTGTTTGGTGCCTCCGAACACGTGGCTTACTCTCCTTATGCATTTTTAATCATTGCTAGAATATTATAAACGAGTAGTATGTATACAAATTTCACTGCACTATCAGAAAAAAATCAAGCAGCACTAGTTCTGCGAGCGTATGGAGATGGCGTTTCAGTAGGAAATCGGTCGGGCCCAGGTATGGGCCACAGAATTCTACCGATCAGGACCAGATCGGGAAATCCGATCGGGGGCCAGATCCGTATTACGTTAGAAATCGGGCGATTTCTGCACAGGTGTTGAAAATACTGATTTATTATATTTAAAATGCCTTTTATTTTGTATCAGATTTGTAATCAGTCATGATTTTTCTTAAGTCAACAATGAAAAAATGTTATGAATCAAAAGTTTGAAGTTAAAAAAATCAACCTGTATATGTATTATTTTTTATAAGAAATATATTACACAAATGCCCAAAAGGAACGTTTCTTCGTGGAAATTTCCTTGTTTTTTCAATAAACTCTGTCAGAAGCAAGTTAATACTGCTGATATTCAATCAAGAATTTTAGCTAATAATGAAATTAGCAATTGTTTTAAACGACGTATTAAATAAATACGTGACTTTCAATGTTTTTTACTTGGATAAGTGGACAGAAAAAAAGCATGATCGTTTTCGTTTTAGATTATTTGTTATGTTCTCGAAATCAAATTTTTTTCTCAAAATGAGAATACTTCATGTATGCAACTATAACATGAACATAGTCGTACCGTCATATCCGTGTAATAATTATGTAATAATTCACAATAGGCGTAAAAAAAGTTAATAATGCGCAATAGGTTTTATTTTTATATTTATATATTTATATTGCAATTTATTCATGGATATACTGATTTCAAGTTTAATGATGAACTTAAAAATTTGTATTCGTTTTTAATTGAAGGGTTTTCAATTTGGATAAATTAACAAATTCACTGGCCTTTTGAATTTGGGTTAATTTGAAATTTGGATGCTTCTTTAAATATAATGTCTTCAAACCTTAAGCTTGGATTTCTTCCAAATTAAAATGGCTTTTGAAGTTGGATTTCTCTCAAATTTGGATAACTTTTTAATTTTAATGAATTCCAAATTAGAATGCCTTTTCAGTTTACATTGTTTTCAAGTTTGGTTTCGTTTATATGATTATATAGCTTTTAACTCTGTGCGACTTTTAAAATGAAACTGCTTTCAATTTTCTATTTCTTTAGATTACTTGAAGTTTTCTATATCTCTTTTAGTTTGCTCTAAGATTGGATTGCTTTTAGATTTGAATGACTTTTAAATTGGAATTGCTTTAAAATGTATGTATCATTTCAATTGGTTTGGGTGCTTTTTAAGCTTCGATTGCTTTCAATTCGGATCCCGTTTATTGAAAGCTTTTCAATTCAGTTAGATTAAAATATTTTAAGCTTGGATCGTTTGAAATTTTTATGTCGATATTGTATTGTATTGTATTATATTTTCAAATTTGGTTGCCGTTTATATTTGAATTACTTTAAACTTTGAATACCTTTCAAATTTAGATTACTGTTAAACTTGGTTGCGTTTCAAGTTTGGATATCTTTTCAATTTTTCTTACTTTTAATCTGAAATTGCTTTCGTATTTGTCTACCGTTTATATTTAGATTTTTCTCAGTTGTGGATACTTTGCTTTTTTTATTTTAATGACTTCCAAATTAGAACTAAAGATTTGCATGTAAATTTAGATGGCTTTTAAAGGGGGAGGGTCGGTAAGGCCGGTTTTTGGCCTAATTTATTTTTGGACCAAAAAATCTGAAAAAATCATGGTAGTATCTTATAAATATCCCGAGTCG
>NC_046665.1:47556929-47565142 GCF_010883055.1 Belonocnema kinseyi
TCGGGATACTTATAAGATACTACCATGATTTTTTCAGATTTTTTGGTCCAAAAATAAATTAGGCCAAAAACCGGCCTTACCGACCCTCCCCCTTTTAAATTTGAAAGCCTTTTGAATTCGAAGACTTTCATTTTTGAATCTTTTCTATATTCACTAAATTTCAAATAAATTATGTTACTTCTTTTTAAAGGAAGTATGATCTGTTGAAGGAACTTGGCCGTGGGGTTAGATGTGACACCAATTTTCTGAATTGCGAAGGATGGTTCGCATGACGCAAAATAAAAGCTTTATTTTATTTCAGAGAAAATATCTTCTTGATCTCCTAGATTCGTTTTCTTCACAAGTAAAGTAATGAAAATTATGACATTAGTTGAGCCAATAAGAAGACCGTGACCATATGCCCTATCCTGAAACTCATCCCCTTTTTCGTTCGTAAAATGGATGGAGGTTGTCTTATTCGAGAGTGAGAAATATTAGAGGGAAACAGGAATGCTTTCTAAGGCAAAATAATGCATTATTCTCGATTCGCTTTCCTCGCATGATAAAAAGAAACGCCATTGCATGATTGCATGATTGCATGATCATACATTTTTATTATTATTTTACCTTTTTGTTTTTATTTCTTCATTATATGTACACTATGGTGGTCCAAAAATGCATGGCAAAATTTGTTTGCACGCTAGAGGGCAACGACCCCCCCCCCCATTTAATTCCAAATCCGAAAAAAGAAATTCCCTAATTTTTAATTTTTTTATTTGAATAGGTGCCGGTTTTGACTTGAAGTTCCCCATGTAAAATGATGGGGAAAAATCACTTTTTTGAGTTTTTAGAATAATTTTATTCTTTTAGGGCTTGGAAAAATGTGAAGGGAAAGTATGGGGGCCTGTAGAGAATTATCCAAAGAAGAATTTCATCTATCAGATATATTGGTTTGACACCCCTAACACATTCCCACGAGTATCTGAAAACAACCCTTAAAACAAAAAAGGTCAATTCTTCATGAAATCAACCTTTTGAACACTGTATTTTCGTTTATTTTTACTTAAAATTAATAATATTGATCTAGTGGAATATTTATTATCATTTTTTCATTAATTTTAAATTATTTAAACAAATTCCATTTGTTTAAATTATTTCTTTTTTCTCAAATTTGCCTCCCCCCCTAAAAATTATTACTATTAGTCTAGGGGAATATTTATTAACATTCGTTCATTAAATTGAATTTGTTTAAATATTTTTAAAACAAAAATTATTAATACAGTGCCCAAAAGGTGGATTTCATGAAGAATTGACAGTTTTTGTTTTAAGGTTAGTTTTCAGGTACACGTGAGGGTGTGTTAGAGGTGTCAAACCCATATGTCGGATACATAAAATTATTCGTTTGATAATTTTCAACAGGCCCCCATATTTTCCCGTCACATTTTTCAAATTCTAAAAAATGATTCCAAAAACTCAAAAAAGTTATTTTTCCCCATGCCTTTTACATGGGAAACTTCAACTCAAAACCGGCACCTGTTAAAACCGAAGAATAAAAAAATACAAAATTAGGGAATTTCTTTTTTCGGATTTGGAATGAAATTGGGGGGACTGTTCCCCTCTATATAGAGAAAAAAAGCGTTTTTGAGCCACCCTAATATACATAATGTTCTACGGCTAAATATGATTAATGAGTATATCCACTATGAATTTCTTCACTATATATAGGTGTATTTATTTGTGCTCATTTCGTGAGTACTTTGATTCCTTCTAGGTATATCAAATAAATTTTATTCCAAAAGAAAAAAATAAACACATTCAATATCTTTCAAGCTTATATAAATCAATGTGTTCTGTTATAATGAATCACTCTTTTACTTGCGGTAATGTTGTATTGGGGTCATTCACAAAATACGTGATACGTTTAGGGGTGGGTGGGGGTCTGCCGAAGTATCATTCTCCATGTTAAGACCAATGGAAAAGGTATCACGCAGGGGGGGGGGGGGGGGGGGGGGTCAGATATTCCTGAAAAATGTATCACGTATTTTGTGGATGGTCCCATTCCAAATTGAAATGAAATGAAATGACGCACATTTTACCCGATTGATAAAAAATGTAAACTTCTATTTTTTTTTTTTAATCCGACAGAAGTTTCATTTAAAAAAACTTATGAGTATTTTAACTCCTATAGTTAATTTGTAAATATCAAAATTTTGTCGACTTTTTCCGTTAAAATGTATTATTTTGTAAACGAATGCAGGCATTTAATTTTTTTCTTAATTTTAATTTGTTTACCCTACCTTAATCTTTTTTCTGAAACAAATAAAAATTCGCGTTTTCTTACAATAAGGATGCAAGATACGACAACGCAGTTAAACAACAAAATGATTTTTCTTTAAAAAACATAAAAAATAGTCTGTTGACGATTTTCTACGTCTCGCTTATTCAACCAATTTTGTACTCAAAAGTGAATAATAAGGATGAAAATGTATTTTTTTTAAATAATGCGATTTTATGATGTAAAGGTTTCTTTAACTGCAGAATGCAAATTATTATTTGGAAAAAATACCTTTATATTTGATTAAAAAATGGGATGGCCACCATTTTGCTTATTTTAGAGTTTTGAACGTATTTTCCGCCGGATTTAAAAGGAAAATTAAAAGTTTTATCAGATGAAAGACGGAATAGATGGTGGCATAGATAATGACCTGCGATGACTTTTGTAAGCAAAGTAAATAATATTATTCAAACATTTAAAAGCGGTATACTTGTTCGTTCATAGAAGGCCATGAAAGGTTTTTCAATAGGTCACTCGAGGTGTCTCGAAAATGCGAACAAATACATCATATGCAGTTTTGTTGTATTTTCAATATTAATAAAGTTTTCCTCGTATAAACAAGATAAACGAAATATCTTGAAAGATTATAATTTGTTATTGATAGATCATAAGAAGACATCGAAATTTTTTCAATAGAGCATTCGAAGTGTCTTCAAGACTCGAACAAATACATCAGATATTGCATCGTCTTAATTCGAATATCAAAGTTTTCTCATACATAATCGTGGTAAAAAAATGTTGTTGAAATTTCTGAATGCAAAAAAACACGACTTCCAATATTGGTCTAATATGGTAAGCAGAAAAAAGTTAAACACACGGTAAAAAAAATCGAGCTGTGCCAGGGATATTATTCCTTATTATAGCCAAACATTTAGCTGAAAACGAAAGAAGGAATTTATAAAGATCCCTGGATCAGCGAAAATGAATATCCTTGACCATTTTCCATATACCAGGGATATCGTATAGTCAAACCCCTAATAAGTATAGCTATAATAGGGATATTAAGAATAGGTGTTTGAAACAATTATCGAAAGAGCGCCGGTGCATTATGGGAGCAGCGAAATAAAATGGCGACAGTCTATTCGGTAGCAGTGACAGTTGAGATTTACTTTGGACAATTAAACGCTTTTTACCACTTAAAATGTGCGCGATTGTTAATATTAAATGGAGTTTATGATACAGTAATATTAATTTACATATGTTTCGATTGTAGGCGATAACTATATTGAAATATCAAGAAACGCGATAAAAACAACAAACTTGACCTCCAAATGCATTACACGGATTTCAGGGAAATTCATTTTCGCGATACCAGACGAAAAATTGGCTACTGTAAGTTAATATATTTCTATAACAACTAAATTTTTTTTCTGATCTTAAGATAATACAATTATACATAATCTGTCGAAAATAATAAACTTTCGAACTTAACAATTTTGTCCAAATTCCTGATTTACGATAACAATTTACATAAAGTAACTAAATGTGTAACTCTTCTAACTAAACGTTTTACCTAATCCAAGCGTACACTTTCTTTGAGTTTAATATATTCTCGATTCACTCGTTCGCCTCAAGAATTTTTTTCCGTGCACACATACGGACATTTTAAAAAATTGAATTGTCGAGTTGCTGTGGTCGAATTAAATATCAAAATACAGTGAAAGCCTTTAATAGCCATCCCTTCTATAGCCCTTCCGAGAATTGACGCCGCGCCGCAAGTAGGTGTAACAGGGGGTGCGCGGGCTCTGCGGTTGTCATTCAAGAGAGCACTGAGGCGTGAACATACAAAAGTGGAGCGGTCTATAATGAGTTAGTTCCCATCCACCGCCAGCTCCAAAATCGGCGCTATTGGAGAGTATGACTGTATGTCAAAAAAAAAATTAGTTTGAAAATTTAGATAATTACAAACTTCCCTCTTTGCGAAAATAATATAAATAGTATAATAAATATGTAATGTAATGTTAATGCATTTAAAATAATTATTTTAGATTTTTATTCAGTATACACTTTATTTTTTTAATTAATAGCTTTTAATGGATACTGTGCAAAGTCTTGTTTAATACTCACCGTGTTTCATTTAATACTGCTCCTTAGAATATACCCTCGATGGAAAAAGTTTTCTTCGGAAATTTCAGGGAGAGAAATAGTTTTGGGAAGTGTAACACATTTTCTAAATAGAACTCTGGGGTGTTGCGATCAAGTATGCAATGAGAAAAAAGTAAAAAGTTAAGTTCGATAAGGCCAAGTGCTCGGAATTCAAAAGAGTAATTTTTGTTAGACCTTTCAAAGTAAAATATTTCAAGTATCTATAAGCTCACAAAACAGTTTTGAATGGAATTGATTACAAATTGAAAAAAATGAAATTTAAGGACATTCTTTGTCCCTAAATTGCATCTGAAATCTGGTTTAAATTTATTTTCTATTTCTCCTTTCCAGGCATAATAGCCTCAATTAAAGCGCCGGAGGGTTCTAGACGCTTCGTAGACTTCTTTTGAGTCTGAATTGACTGCAGAGACGTTTCGTTGAAGGAACTCGGAGTTCGAACGTTCCCATTCCCAAGATAGGACCCAGGGTTGGGGACTCAGTTATTTTTCATTTATTTTTGTTTTTTATTTATTGAGTAAGTTTATCTAAATTTGACTGAATATTGTATTTAAAAAAATCGTTTCTTATGTTTGACTTTTTTGTTTAGAAAAGGTGAAAAATTTAAAAGTGTTTTAAACATTTTTAAAAACGTTTTAAATTTAAATAACATTGACCCGTTTTTTGTTCAATCTTTTGAATGATGATAGCTTTGAGATATAAATGCCATTCTAAATTTGGATGAGTCTCAAAATAGAAAGCTTTCAAGTTTCACTACTTTGATTTATTACTTTCAATATTGCCTTTTAAATCATTCTCGTCTTTTAGTCGATAGCGCAGCTACTTCTCAACTTTTTTTAAAAATAATTTTTCAAGTTTTGTAGTCAGAGATAGTCATAATTATAAGAATAAAAAGTTAAGGGGACGAACTTATTATAGAGATGAAAAATGCATGGGGATTATAAAAACACCATAACCTGCCAGACATGCAGCTTATATGTAAGTTATACCCAGCCAGGTTACATCAGAACCAGACGATACTCATCATGTTAAATTACTCGTGAAAGACTTCGCAGAAGCAAAATCGCAAAAAGAGAAAAGTAAATAGACCAGAGTCGCGAATACGTTACATCCCTCTGAGGTTACATCAGATCAGAGGACACGCCAAAGCCAGTTTTTATGCCCAGAATTCACTCCTTTTATTTTTAAAAGGTACTACAAGTCAGACTTTAAAAGTTATTCTCTTTTTATGTAAAATATACCCGTAAATCTCTCTTTTTAGCTTTCTAAAAGGTATCTTTTAAATTATGGCTAATATGAAAGATACAAAGAAAATTCTAGTCTTCTAGTTCTTTTTTTCCAAAAATTATATTTTTTTTTTGAAACTAATAAAGAAATTCTAATTTGAAATCAAATATAATCCGGGATTTCAAAAAAGTCAGAGAAGGTCAGGGAAAACCTAACAGAGTTAGGTAATTATCGGTAAACTGAATTTAAAGCCAGTATTATTATTTTGTTAAAAATTCAAAATTCAACAATTGAGGATAACACGTTGTTAAAATTTCTTTTATTTTTTATTGATAATTTCATTTTTGTCGATAATGTATCTTTTTTTAAAATATAATTTAAGCTTCATAGTTGAAAAATCACAATTTGTGTGGAAATGTAACTATTTGGTTGAAAATTAATTTCGTTTCTGAAATTTGACTGTTGTATTTTAACTCTTCAGCGCCCCTGGGTGCCATATGGCATCGCTGCGAACGCAGACGCATAATTTTTGTATCGTTCGCGAGTTACGCCCAGTGATGCCATATAGCATCATAGCGTAGTTCTGAAACGGCTGAACGCGTCTTGACAAAACCTGGCACCTACTGTATTGATACCCTAGTCATCATTATGCTTGAGTTTCACGAAAATTTTGAGACAAAAAAAAACTTTGGCGCTGACGGGTTAAGTTAGAAATGTATCTGTCAAATTTTATTGTTTTAGTTAAAAATTAATTTATTTTGTTCAAAATTTACCTTTTTGCTTTCCGAATTCAATTATTTTCTTATTTATTATTATTTATGATTTATTTTATTATTTCTTTCTTGTCTGAAAAGGACTCTTTTTCGTTAAGGATATTACTAACTTGTTGAAAATTTATATTTTTTGGTTAAAATCAACAGTTTTCGATTGAAAATTAAGATATTTTTGATGGAAGTATCATTTATTACACTTTTCGTTCAGAACTAATTTTTTTAATCGAGGATTTATAATTTTTATTGCAAATTGAACTATTTTTTTTAAATTAATTTTCTTGACTGAAAATATAATTCTTCCACTTTTGGTTCATAATTTATCTTTTTGAGTTAAAAACTCAAATAAATATTTGTTTGAAGATTCATGTTCCCTCATAAGATTCTGTATGACAATTGTCACGGAAAGTGATTAAAATAAATTAGAAACAAACCACCTTTTTTCATGAACATTATTCAATTCCTAGGTGTAAGGTTGTTTGCATACTTGATCAAGGAAAAGAAAAATTTGTCAGCGAAAAGTCAGGAATAGTCCAGATTTTAAAGCACTCAAAATTTTAAAGCAGATTTGTATATGTAGACAAAATTTTAAAGGTTTTCAAAGTTATTAGGGAGTCAAAGATTAAAAGGTACGCAAATAAAGGCTTAGAATTAAACTCAATCTACATTTAAAAGGCATTCAAATTTAAAAGCAATCAAATTTTTGAATGCTTCTAAATTAAAAAATTTAAAGAAAATTGAAAATTTGAATGCGCAGTTTAAAATTAAAAGACTTCGATTAGAAATCAATTAATGTAAGTTGAAAAAGCATGCAGAATATTTTGAAAGTAATCCAAACTTATAGACATTCTAAAATTCTACTTATATCAACTTGTCAGGTTTATAAATATTTTTTTCTTAATTTTGCAAGTAAAGTGAAATAGTTATTTGAAGCAAAAACACTTAAAGTTTTCCCTTAATTAAAAGTGAAAGGTGAAATGAACTTATTAAAATCCAAGTGGGCACGAATTTCCCAAGATGTTTTTAGAACGCCCTAAAAACACCCTAAGGCAGAAAAAATAAAGTTCTAAAAATATTCCATGTTCTAAAGACGTTTTTAGGTCGTATTGGGAACATTAGACGTTTTTTTGGCCTGACTTCGAACGTTTTTTGGACGCTCTAAAAACCTCTTGTAAACCTTACATCCTAAAAACGTCTTTAAATTTTGTGCCCACTGAGATAAGAATGAACAATGAACATATATATTTAATTTTTTAATAAAATAGCCAATCTCACATTGATTTTCTAATTACAATTTTATTTTGCTGCGATTCTATTTTAATGAAAGAATTAAATAATGTTCAAAAACGGAATTTCTATTTACAAAATAAACTAAACAAAAGAATTTGGTTTCTGATCGAAGAAATATCTTCATTCTGGCTTAGTTTCGAATTACAGATGCGAAAGCCAGTTTAATTCGTAATTACAGTCGATCCAATTATTGGACTTTCCAATAAATACACACTTCGGAGAGCAATGGAACGAGAGCAGAAATGCAGCAGCTTTGCAGAAGTGCATCTTACCGAATCTGGTCTGATCCAATTTTGTTCCGATAGTGCCTCGTGGAGCCGTGCATTGTTACATGTTCATGTAACTTTTAAATAACCATGTTTGTATACGGTGTATGTGTGTGTGTGTGTGTGTGTGTGATTCACGTGCATACGAGGGTAGTTCAATAAGTCCTTAGAATGAAGTATAAAAACAATTTTTTTTGGGTAATTTTTTTTTATTTTTCAACATAATCTCCTTGGAGCTCTATA
>NC_046665.1:47565242-47568467 GCF_010883055.1 Belonocnema kinseyi
TATCTAGTCGGGAGTGGTGCTGACTGAAAACAGATGATTTGGAGCGATTCGCGCGCCATTTGTTGGTCATTCTAAGGACTTATTGAACTACCCTCGTATCTAGTAGACATTTTTTTTTAAATCTTGGATAGTCTGGAAACTCGAATCGAAGGCCAGATGATTTTATTTGATCAGGGCAGCGTGGTTGCCAATGACAGTATCACTCTGAAACTAAAAATCTCATTGCCTACCAATGCATCGATTCAATAGAATTGAAAAATCCAGTTAATATAAAGTGATTTCCATTTATCTATTTCTCCAATTCTTTCATCCTCTCGTTCAACTCTCTTGGGAAATTTAGGATCATAAGAGAATTTTTTGTTGGGATATCTAGTTCATCACTGATATTTAATGTTAAAGTTGAAGTCAGTTTATTTTTGATACAAAGGAGATTATTCCACATCAAAAAATATTTTTTTAAAAATCTTTCTTCATTTTTTACTTTACCCTGAGTGGCCGTAAGTCAGGGAAAACCTGGAAATCAGGGTAAAGTCAGGGAATTCCTAGAAGAGCCACGCCAAATAACTATCAAGGATAATTAATTGGAAATTGTTTTACTCTATATATAAAAAATTCCATGTTACAAATGCTACAAGATTACGATTCTAGTCTTTGAATATTAATTGTCAGAGAAAAATTAGTAGGGAATTTTAAAAACTACGTTGTGTGGCCACCCTGATATAATATTCTTGTTAGTAATTTTTATTTGATTTCTTTACTATTGCGAGTCATTTGCCACGCTTGGTTGAACACATCCTCCCCTCTCGGCCCCGTGGCTCCTCTCATCAGTAACCGCCGCCCAGAGTCCAGTGTGTTTAGTAAAAAATTCAATATTTTTATTAAAAAGTCATCGTTTTTAGTTGAAAATTTAACTGTTTTGTTGAAAATTCGATTTTTTTTTAACACTCAACTATTTTGATAGAAAATTACCTTTTTCTTGGAAATTCATTATTTAGTGTTAAGAACTCAACTGTAATCTTTTTTGGTCGAATATTCAACTATTTGGTTGAAAACTCGTCTTTTTTGTTGAATTTAAATATTTAAAAAAATGTAATTATAGTATCTTTTATTGAAATATATAATATTTCATTATTCGTTGTAAATTTACATTTTTTAGTTGAAAATTGAACTACTTGGTTCTGGTTTAAATTTTTTTTTTGTTGGTTGAAAATTATTTTTTTTTTAACAGAAAATTGAATTGTACCTGTTGCAGGTTCAACCATTTTTATTATAAATTTTTTTCTCGAAAATTTAAATTTTCTATTTTTGTTTAAGAATGTGAACTTTTACGTAATTTGTTACGAATTCATCTTTTTAGGTTAAAAATTGAACTATTTCGTTGAAAATTTCATCATTTTTCTTGAAAATTCGTTGTTTCTTTTAAATTTCAGCTAAACTGGATTTTGGAATTCAGAAAAATGAAGGAGATAGAATTAGAATTAGATAGGAATTTTGATTGGTTTATGCTTAGGATGCCTTTTGAATTGGGATGGCTTTAAAATTCAAAATTATCATTAGATTTCGCTACATTGCTAAGTTTGGATGACTATAAAATTGGATCTGAATTCAAATTGCGTTTTTATTTATGTATGGACTACTTTAAAGTTTGTACATATATTTTAAGTTAAAAATTTTACTTTGAGAAAGTTTTCATTCGGTTGCCTTTTAAATTTGAAATTCTCTCATCTTTGGATAACTAATTCAAACTTTAAATAATTCTAATGTGTTCCTACTTTGTACTCCTTAAAGTTGGTTTCTATTCAAGGTTGAGTTGCTTTTTAATATTGGATAACTTTTAAAATGGAACTTATTTCAAATTTGCACCTTTTTCAAAATTGCATTTCTTTCGAATTGATCTTAAATTTGCATTCCCTCTGAGTTTAGATGTCCTTAAAATTGAAGTTGCATGCAATTCTTATAGTCTTTGAAAGTATTCTAATTTCTTAATGCCTACCAAATTTGAATGCCTAATTAATGTATAATGCATTTTACTCGATTTTAACAGATTTCCCAACTCTAATAATTTTTTTTTTTCTGAGGAGCCAAAACCATAGCTGGTGACAATGTAACCACCGAACTTTGTCCGCATTGTGACCCAGTGAGGAATAGTGTCGCATGATAGGAGGGAGGGTTGAAAGCTAAATGGAAATTCGGAGTTATAATCGTCCCTTAAAACTTGAATAAATCGGCTTCGAGAAAAACTTTCCATCAGACTCAGGTGCCGAACCGTCCATAAACTATGTTACAAATTTTAGGCTATTTTTACCCTCCCCCGGTCCCCGTTTTTAGTAAGTCCAGTGGCCAATATGCCTAATTTACTAACGAATCAAGAATAATTACAAACATTTAGATATCAGACTTTACAGCCTAAAATGCTATCTCTTAAAACTGGAGAAATGGGGATATTTTTCACGAAAATAAGCGAATAAATTATTCAAAGAGGGTTAATGTAGATACCATATTAAATTAAACATGGAACGCTTGAAATACCTAAGATTTCAAGTCGAAATATATTGTATTTTCAACAAAATAGTTGAATTTGTAACCAAAATAGATTTTCTACCAAACAAGATGAAGTTTTAACACCAAAAACTCGAACTAAAAATTAATTTTTAAATTAAAAAATTACAATTATGATCAAATAGTTTAACTTTCTAATAAAATACGAATTTTCCACAAAATAGTTAAGTTTCAACCAATTAGTTAAATTTTTAAACATAAATGACGATTTTATTGCGAGAGAGTTGAATTTAAAAAAATTAATTATTAACTAAGAAAGATACATTTCCAACCAAAAAGATTACGTTTCTACCATACAAGAACAATTTTCAATCCAGAAGGACGTTTATCCAACAAAAGAAAAAAGAGTCAATTTTCAGCCAAGTAGTAGAGTTATCCACTAAAAAGATAAATTTTCAACACAAAATGGAACAATTGAATTTTCAGTTTACAAAATTAATTTATTATTAAATTTTAAAATTTTAACATACAAATATTAATTTTCCACCAGGAAGAAAAAAAGATAACTCAATTAAAATAGATGAATTTTCAACAAAATAATTTAATTTTCAATAAAATTCTTGAATTTTCCTCTAACAAGGAAACTATCCCAGGTGTCCCTCACCGATTTTGATGAAACTGCAATATGTTGTAGTACATCGAAAAATAAGAGACACGTATTTTTTT
>NC_046665.1:47568567-47602845 GCF_010883055.1 Belonocnema kinseyi
GATAAAAAAAAATACGTGTCTCTTATTTTTCGATGTATTACAACATATTGCAGTTTCATCAAAATCGGTGAGGGACACCTGGGATAGTTTCCTTGTAAGAAGATTATTTTTTGGCCAAACATTGAGTAGTTACATTGTCAGTTTACAAAATTAATTTCCAATTAAGAAGAACAAGTGTTTAAAAATGGCTCTTTTCAATGAAGAGGGTGTGGATCTCGAAACAGTAAGGGTACGTGGGTTAAAGTTCGCAGATGATAAGGTTGATCCCTACTGAAAATTTCTATATATGTTCCTATAAAGGATCCTATATAGGAACCTACATAGGATCCTATATAGGATTTTACATGGGATGCTATATGTTTCTCCTATAGGTGCCACCTATTGGAAAGGACGTAGGATCCTATATAGGTGCCTTTATAGGACACTCCTTAATAAGGTACCTAATAGTGTCTAACTGATGGCACCTAACTAATGATACCTCATGGTACCTAATGGTACGTGTGTCTCTAGGTGCTTCTGGAGGACGAAAAAAACTTCTGCGCAGCTGTAAGTGCTATAAAATAGTACTGCGCATCTGGATATGGTCCCATGCAGAAACATATACAGGATCCTATATAGGATCCTATATAGTATCCTTTATAGGATCCTATGTCATTTCCTATAGGTGGCACCTATAGGTAAAACACATAGGTTCCTATGCATAATCCTATATAGAATCCGATGTAGGTTCCTATATAGGAACCTATATAGGAATTTTCAGTAGGGATATGGCAGAGTCAATCGAAGACTTGCAAGGAATGTTGAATAAACTGAATGCAAACATGAAGAGCATGGGCTTCACGATTAACACAAATAAAACAGAAACGATAGTGTTCCAAGGAAAGAGTGAGAAAACAATATCAACATTATATGGAATGATGAGAGAATTGAACAAGTTGATAAGTTCGTATACCTTGGTAGCTTATTTACTAGGGATGGAAAGACAGATAAGGAGTAAGATAGACGCATGAACGAAGGTAAGAAGGTTATTGGTAGAGTAGGGCCCCTTATCAAAAGTAAAAATGTATCAAATAAAGCTAAAATAGCAATACATAATGCTGTATTTGTATCGCCTGTACTATATGGTAGCGAGACATGGACCTATCAAGAAAAAGATAACGGGTAAAATTAATGCAATTGATATGAGATTCTGCACATAATATGTGGAAAAACTCTAATGGACAAAGTGAGTAACGAGATAATTCTCAAAGAATGTGGTGCAGAAGAGACGATAGTAGACACATGGAAAAAAAATCGGTTAAGATGGTTTGGGCATGTTGAGAGAATGCCAAATGAACGACTAACGAAACAAGTGTATCAAGGTGGATTAAATGGCAGCGTGCCCAGAGGCAGACGCGGAAAGAATGGTTAGAATGTGTGAATGACACTTTAGTTAGAAAAGACATAAGAAGCCACAGAAACACAAGAGCCTGCATGAAAAAATGCATGGGCGTAAAAGAAGCTAGAGAAGTATGCCACACGGAGAAAACGATATTGCAAGAATTGCAATATATACCGTAATTCCTGCGCTATATATCGTAATTACCACATTATAATAGCGTAAAATCGTGATATCGTACATTGCAAGATTTACATTATATTTTTATATTATTTTATTATATGTGTGAGGGTTCTAGTAGTGGACAAGCGATGTTAGAGTATTTATCCTAAAAAGCTCCGGAACCTACTTGTACATTATCATAGTGCGCTTTATTTCAATACAGAGGTTTTGCAATATCATTGTGCGATATCTTTTCCTCTGTGCAGGACAGAAAAGTATGGCGGCAAATAGTTAATAAAAAGAGTGTCAGTAGAGTGAATGACGCCTGAAACTAAAGACCTAGGATACTAATGGACCCAAGTGGGGAACCTCACATAACGACTTTGTGAGGACCTTCACTTGGGGTGATTGTTGGAGAGATCTATCAGCAACCTGGGTTGGAGCAGTGTTGCGGAAAGAACGTTATTTAAATAAATGACACGAGAATTCTGGATCAGTCTAAAAATTTTATATCCCTTCCTTACATTACTCCCTTCTCCACCGAGTGAGTCACACCTACCCTGAAAGGGAAATGTCTTAATTATGTAATAATAATAATAATAATAATAATAAATAATAAAAGATCAATTTTCAAACAAAAAATATAGATTTTCCACCAAAAAAGATGAATTATGAATCCAGAAGGACAATCAGTGTTTAACAAAACAATTCAATTGTGACCCAAAAAAGATGATTTCAACAAAATAGTTCAATTTAAAAAAAATGTAATTGTTAATTTAAAAAAATGTAATTTTCAATAAAAAATTGATATTTACACCATTTAGTTCAATTTTCATCCTGTAAAGATTTATTTCCAATCAAATTGTCTGATCTTTAAACAAGCAAATATAATTCAACCCAAAATAATTGAATTTTCAAGCCAAAAAGAAATTTTCAAACAGTTGTCATCCTTTTCCAACCTTTTCCAACTCCAACTTTTCGGGACAAGACGCAAACAATTTTCAACCAAAACTGGAATAGCTACGTTTTCATTAAAAAATATTTTATATAGAAAAATATATCATTTTTTACCAGATATATGAATTTTCAACTAAAATAATGAATCATGAACAAAACATAGATTTTTATCAAATTAGTTCAACTTTCAGTCAAATAGTGGAATTTTCAACTACTATATAATTACATTTTTAATAAAATAGTTTCATTTTTATCATATAGTTGAATTTTCAGCCTATAAAGATGTATTTTTAATGTAACGGTGAACTTAAAAAAAAACCATCTAAATTCAACGAATAAAAGTTGCATTTTCAACCAAAAAGACGAATTTTTTAGGAAACAGTTGAATTTTCAACAAAAAAGTTAATTATCATCCAAATATAATTTTCCACTAAGAATGATCAATTTTTAACCAAATAAATTTCCAGTGTAAAAAAAAGTGTAAAGTGCACAAAAGATGAAGTTACATCCAAACTCAAAAGAAGTTCTACTAGACGCGTCTGGTTAAAAAATGTCTAGTTATTTGAATCATAAATTATGGTTAAGACGACTTGAAAATTGTAGTTAATTAAATCTGATTTTTTTCTGGGTTAAACTATTCTGGTTAATATTGCTGGTATCAGAAGTGTCGCGATCTTGCGTTGGTTTCCATAAATCTGTCTTTTGTCTGATGTGTCAAGTGACGCTTTGTCGTAAATGTCCAGTTCTTCAACAATCGCGATTTGTTTAATGTATTCTCAGTTGTATAAGTATAAATAATTATAGTTAACCGTGAATTTAATTGTGTTATAAGAAAAAGCTGCGCGTTGTCTCTTGACAGACCAGTGGTACAGGGGTACTTCTAAACTACGCACATATTTTTCGGGTGTCTTCAAAAAATATTCTCGAATATATTAACCTTTTAGGCAGTAAATAAAAAAAGTGAATGCTCGAGAATGTGGGTATGAACGCAGTGATCTAAGTGCATATTACACAAAATCCCGAAGTAAATAGTCTCAACGAGAAGTTTCAGAAGCAGAATGCATCAATAATATTTTGCTTTTACCTCGAGTGTTATATCTATCGCCATTTATTAATGTATCCAAATGGAGAGACGACATTTTAGCGAAGCGGAATATAAATTGCTAATACCAGAAAACTATCTAGTATTGATTTTTGGTTAATTTCACAAGAAAATCTGGTTGAATTTATCAAAATTCCTGGTAAAACTCACCGGGAAATTGTGAAACCAAAAATATTGATACTTTTAACCAGAACTTATACTAAAGACATATTTAACATTCTGTTCTGGTTGGTACTACCAGATTTTTGTTAGTTCAAGAAAGATGACTTAACTGCCATAAATGATGAATTTTGAATTCAGAAGGACACATTTTCAATAAAATAATTAGATTTTCAACAAAATAGTAGTTGAATTTTCAACCAAAACAGTTGAATATTTAACTAAAAAATATCAATTTTCAACGAAGTTTCTCTTCATCTCGAAATTTGAAATGAGTAGTCAAATATTTGTCACAATTTTGGTTAGTCGTCCCCGAATGATGCCCTTTTCCAACTCTACCATTTGTTCGGGATGTCTGGACGAAACAATTTCTTAATTAAAAATATCAATTTTCAAACAACAATAGAATATTTATGTTTGCAGTTTAAGAAAATTAATTTTCACGAAGAAATATCAAATTTTCAACAAAATTATTTATGGACGGCCCATTATCAGACACACTTGCTTGGTAACATTCCTGCTGAACCTGCCATAATCTTCCCCCTACTCTCCCCAAAACCGCCTGTCGCCAAATCCCAACCAAGCCTTTTTGCTCCAAGAGCTGGCGAATAAAAGTCCTTTTTAGAGCTCAAGTTTTACGGATGAAAGAAAGCTCTCGACCTCCCTAGGTCAATTTCATGTAAAGGCGATCGATCACTGGACCCAGACCTTGTCTACGATTTTGTTCGTGAGGAACAAGGCTTTATAGATATAATTTATTATTATGCGTATGATAGATTCATCCTATTTTATTCAAATTAGATTTCTTTTGTAGTGTTTTAGACTTCGAGTTATTCATTAGTCAATTACTTGGAAAATTTTCAATTAGCTTAAGAGATTTACAAAGTTCAGAAGTTTGTTTTTGAAAGGAAAACAAGTTTGAGAGAACTTAATTTAATTCGCAAGTTAATTCTAATTAGCTCTAAAATTTAAATTTGAAAGGAAGTATTCCAATTCGAAATGTGACGAAATAAACAAATAATATATTTATAAGTGTAGATTAAACGATTTATCAATAATTTTTTTAATAAAACCAATTCAGAAACTAATTTACCCTGTGGCTGGATCAAAATCAATTGGAGTTCAGGCCAAAGTTAAATCAGTTCGGTGTTCTTCTGGAAACGATTCTCACTGACAATGAGTTTGCAATGAGATTGTTTTCGAACTGCAAGTAATTAGATTTAGAGAACTATTGCATTTCTGTAATACAAGTTAAACCGTTCAATTTGGTTTTGGAATTAGATTCTTTTCGTTTTATTTTAATCAGGGTTGCTATAGGCTAAGGAATTCTGAAAATTAGGGGGATTTACAACCGGTAAGGGGATGTCAAGAAAGACCTGAAAGAATAAAGGAATTTTCGCTAAACTGAAGTTAAAGTTAATTTTATTTAATATTTTATTGAAAAATAAACAGCTTAGTTAAAAAGTTACTCTTTTACTCTACTGTTCTATTGTAAATTCGTCTTGCGTGGTAGAATATTCATTTTCTTTGCGACTAATTTCTCTTTCTTAGTTGAAAATTCAGCACTTTGCTGAAAATTCAACTTTTTTGTTGAAAATGCATCTCTTATCGTAGAAATTTCCACTTTTTTGGTTAAAAATGGTAACTTGTTGAAAATTAATATGGTTTGCTTGAAAGTTTAAGTATTTTATTTAAAAAAACTTTTATTTGAAAATTAATTTCTTAAACTGAAAATGTAGCTATGCCATTTTTTATTAAAAATTCAATTATTTTGGTAGATAATTAGAACTTTGTGGCTTAAAAATCATATTTTTTTATTTAAAAACTCTACTACTATGTGGAAAATTTGTATTTTTTTTATCTTGAAAATTCAGCATTTTGTATTACGTTTCTTTTCTTTATTGACTGAGAATTCTTTCATGGTTGAAAACCCAATGGGCACAACATTTTAACACGTAATTGGAACGTCCTAATATCGTTTCTTGGACGTACAAGTCAAAAGAAGTTACTTAAACGTTTTATGTTCGAAATACGTCTTTAAAACGTCTCTGGAACATTATATGTTTATGGAGCGTTATATGGACTGACTTATGACATTTTAAAGCCGTTCTAAAGATGTTCTTTAACGCTTGTGCTCACTGGGAATTCAACTATTTTATTGAAAATTATTCTTTTGGGGTTTTAAAATTAATCTTTTTTGGTTGAGGATTCAACTAGTTTCTTAGACATTCGTATTCATTGTTTTAATTCAACTGGTTTGATGAAAAATTAATATATATTTGTTGGAAATATCAACTATTGCACTTTTTGTTATAAGAATTTATTTTGTGTGGTTGAGGATTCATATCTTTGGTTGAAAATTTGTCTGCCTTATAGGAAATTCTTTTGCTTTTTAATTAAATATTAATAGTTTTAACAGAAATTTTAATTATTCCATTTTTTGTTAAAGAATGATTATTTGTGGTTAAAAGTTTATTTTTTAACCATAGTGGATGAAAATGTAAGGAGTTTAAACTTGGATGGCTTTTTAATTTGGACTTCTTCCAAATTTGGATGCTTTTTATTTTGGATTGCTTCCAAATTTGGATGTCTGTTAAATTTGGATTGCTTCCAAATTTGGATGTCTGTTAAATTTGGATTGCTTCCAAATTTGGACGCTTATTATTTTGGACATGTTCCAACCTTGGATGGCTTTTAAATTTGGATTGCTCCCAAATTTAGATTACTTTTAAACTGGATGATAATCTTTTATATGCAAATTCCTTTCTTTTTTTCACCTTCGTCTTTCATTTCTATGTAAGTGAAGGACAGATTTGATAAAATTCCTGCGAAGAATGTATATGCAAGTGCAATTTTTCGCCGAGTTGCATGGTAATTTTAATTCTCCTTACCCTCAAGTTCAAGAAAGCCACGAGCACTAAATTTGCATTTTGCTAGAAAAAAGTCCTGCTGGCATGGGAGTCTATTCATCCAAGGCAAGCTTGACGATAATCGATCTAGTCGAGACACATAATCGAGAGATCAGAACCTATAGTTTAATCTTAGTTCAATGATGCAATTAATTCTCTCGTAATGATACTTTTTTTTACCCTGGAATTTGATCGAGATGACGTCAAAACGGGTGCAGAGGTTGAATTACCAATTATAGAGAGTCGTATGTAGCCCAAGGAACATATTCACCGAAATCAAGTCCACCTAATGACAAAGAATGCTTTATACTTTGTCGTTTACTAAATTAATCATTTTCATTATAATTCTATTACTGGATACATTGAATCTTAAGAGTAATTTAATACTTTCAGTACGAAAATATTTCTATAATTTTAAATTTAGATACCTTTCTTTCAAGAGGCCATACAATTAAAAAAAAATAACTTTAGGGTGTTTTTAAGACTATGCGACACTTATCCGGTTCCATTTTACCGACCTTTTTTATTGCCAAAATCCTGTCCACACGAAGTGAGAAATCGAGTTGACAGTTTGGGGAATTAAATAGGGAGCGCTAAGATTGAAAATATATTTTTTGATAAGTGGTAATTTAGAAAAAAAATAAAACTTGATTCAGAGAGTAATGATTAAATTAAATTTTGAGAACTTTATTTTTAATTGCAGATTATATTCGGTTCGTTTGAATTTCAGATTTTATAATTTTATTGCATTTTGTCTATGAATCGCTTTCAGATTTTTGGATTGGTTTCAACTTGACTGCCTTTTAAATGTGCATTGCTTTAAAAATTAAAGCCTTTCTAATTTAGAAACAATTTTAAATATCGGTGCCTTTTATATTCAGATTAATTCATAATTTAAGCATTTTTATTTTGGAATACTTTCTCATTTGGATGTATTTAAATTAATTAGCTTTAAAATTTGTATTACTTCTACTTTTTAAAATCTGTTAAAACAATTATTTTCAATTTGTGCCTAAAACTTTCAAATTTGTAATCCTTTGAAATTGGGTTTGTTTTAATGTATGGCTACTATGGCGGAGTAAAAACCCTAAAATGAATCAAATCGTTTGAGCCGATGGAAAAAAATGTGTGGGCTAACATCCGAAATAAGTAAAACAAAATTTAATTGATTCTTAGCTTGATTTTTGTTTTTTGATTTAAAAATTGAAACTTTTGAAAATTGAAACAAATTTGTCTATTAGTTCAAAAATTATTGCGAATTTTGAATGTGTATAATTTCTTTGGTTTAAGCTGAAAAATGTAAGGGTCAACACATTCAACTTTTTCCAATAATGTGTGTATATGACTCAACCTAATAAACATGGTTTTGCATATTTTCAAAAAATTTAAAAAGCAAAAAACTTGTTTCAAATTTATCATTTTTTATCAATGACAATTTATAAAACTTGTACATATAACAAATTCGCCATAATTTTTTAACAAATAGGAAGTTTTTGTTAAATTTTTTTCAAATTTTCGAATAAAAAAATAGAGCAGAAGATATTTATCGTTTACACAATCTTTTCCACCTTTTTCGGATGCTAAGCCAAACATTTTTCCTCTCAGCTCAAACAATTCGATTAATTTAAGCATTTTGATTTCACCCCATTGGATACCTTTAAAAGTTAGATATTATTGAAAATGTTGCTTTTTACTTTGGAACACTTTGGAAATGAAAGCTTTAAAATAAGCATGAAGTTTCTCTCAGATTCAAAGTTCAATAATTTTCCCTTCACCAAACGCCTCCTTTTAATTATTAATAATCAAACTGAAACACTAAAATTTTGCAAGGACTTAAAAGTCCGACCTTTTCTCCGCAACCAGTCATTTTCTCCCACTTTTTTGCTCCCAGGAAATTCCACTTTGCAAAAAACTGTGTCAATTTTTCTCGCGCAATCCCTTCTGAAGATTTCGCTAGTAAAACGAAGACTGATCTCCAAGCTTCAAAAGGAAGGTAAAATAAATTCCCCTAAACATTTTTTTCACATGTTCTCTCTCGTTCCTTTTCTCTGAAAATTGTTGTCTTTTTTCACTTATTTTCATGTTCTTGCAGTGGCGAATAAGAGTTTCCTTGTTGAGTGGCTGTCAGTTGAGAAAATTACTGGACAGGATTGACTGGGTGTGTGTGGATACATAAATAGGGACTTGAGTCTCGGGGCCTTACAGCATCCGCGACTTCTGAAGCGAGTGGATCGAACCGGTCCCGTTTCTTTATTTTTAAATTTATATCATATAAAATTCAATTTCTCGAATCGAAAAGGGAGAGAAAAAAATTTGCGATGGACCTCCAATGAAAGATGTTCTTCTGGACCAGACAGAGGTGCTCGGAGTTAACTGTCTGACCAGAATGTGCTGGATTGAAATCGGGTTTCACTTAGGAAGATAAATTGCAAATCGAATAATCGACTTCTTTCTAACTTTCCGAAAGTCAATAACTCAAGACTTTTTTAAAAAGTCCAAACAATGTTTCTGAGTTTTAAAGTTTCTGAATTTGGAATTCAAATCAAGAAAGAAGCAGGAGGGAAGTGATTTTATAAAGTGAAAAAATCTGTGGAGTGAACTCGAAAGTGACAAAAGTTCTAAATTATAATAATAATTGAATAGGATGAAAAATGGAGAAATAAAATAGTAGGAGAGATTCGGACTGGGATTGTTATTAATAAATTATATAAATAAGTTTGTAAACATATTTTTCGAAATTGATAGCTTTTTTCTCCACAAAGAAAGGGAGAAACTCGTTTAAAAATGTTGAAAAATAAAGGACTGTGTCTCTTGTTCGCGTTGTGGTGTGCATCCCTTTGCCTTTCTGATGAGAGCAAAAATGGAACAACAACTCTTACGCCTGTTGTAATTTCAGACCAACAAGAATGTAAGGAGACGGAATTTAAGTGCAGCAATGGAAGGTGCATTCCTGGAAATTGGCACTGTGATGGAGAAAAAGACTGCCCTGATGGATCTGACGAAAATTCACTCGTTTGCAGTGAGTTCATTTTTTATTTGACATTTTTTTCAAATTAAATTCAAGAAATCTCCTTGCCTCGCGGGCAGGTTTTCGTTGCGCGCTGTGCCCGCGCCCGCAAGTTTAGGCGCGCACCCTTATGTTGTAATCTATCCATAAATTAAAATTCGATGTTTTAACTGGCCTTGTTCAGGATTACAGTTAAAATTACGTATCTTATGAAAAAATAATCAGTAGCACATTTGTAAATCATTTTATTTTATCTTGTGTCGTTTTCCCGTAAATTAACCAGTTTTAAAATTTTATTTTTCAAGAATAAAACAAGAAATATGCCTATTATCAGAGAATAGTCAGCAGCAAATTTAGGGACTCTTTCTGGGTGAACAATTTTTTCATTAAACATTTTATTTTGTTTGTTGTCGATACTTCAAAATTAAAATGTTTTATTTATAAAGTTATTTCTTACGATTCAAATGAAAAATACGAGGGCAGAATCCATTTTAAAATAGGAAGATTATATTCTTTAAGTCGCATAATCTCTCAGCGACGAAATATTTTGTTTTATTTACTTATATTTTTTGCCGATTTTTTTGTTGAATTTTGTCTTTTATAAGGAAGACCTACTATGAGTTGTTTCCGGACTAAACCGTTTTTTGGGAAAGCGATTTTTTACGTCAAATTGAGTTTTCGAATTTTCTTGGTAACAACAAAAGGTACACAAAATTAATATGAAAGTTTGCATATCCAGAAAGTTCCCCAAAAAATTGCTCTTTCTATTTTCTGACATCTTGTTTTGCTTAGGAGAAAAGTGATAAAACTGACCAGAGTGCCTTCCTAATACGAGCAAAAACTTTTTAGAGTATTGCAACAAATAAAAAATGTAAAGTTTTTAATAAAATCTTCTTATTTTTTATTCTTCGAAATTTTAAAACATTGAAAAGAAGATTTTCTGGAAAACTTCACCTTTTTATTTTTTGAAAGATTATTTTAAAGTTTCTGTTCATATTGAGAAGACATTGTCAGTTTACGGATACTTATACAGTTTACTTATCAGTTATCACTCTATTAGTGTTATTTAGGCTAAACCATTTTTGAGGCTGGTAGAATTTTTTCCCCGGAAAATTGAATTTTTTAATTTTTATCTTAAACGAAACAAAATATGATAAAAGAGAAGCAGGGATTTTTTGGAGAACTTTTGTGGATACGAAAAATTTTGTGTTCATTATTTTTTGTAGCTTTCTGAATTATGTCAAAAACTATAGGAGTTTTAAAAAAATATATGTTTTTTTTTAATAAACGTCAAAATTTCAATTCTCGCAACTTCATGGAATTTTTTACTCTCAAATCGGAAAAATACGTGCCGCCTAATTTCCTCTAAAAACAACGTATTTCGTCGTTAAGACATACTGCGGCTTGTAGTGTCTGCATGATTTCAAATGGATTCGAGTCGCGTCCTATCCGAAAATGGTCAATCACAAATTTCAAGAATTTCTCTGGATGAACAATTTTATGTCTTCATTTTTTGGTGTCTTGCATAGTTTGACCGCAAAGTACATTTTTTTATTTTTGAGTAGTTTTTGTGGTAAATAAAATGAGAACTGTTGGTAAAAAAAAAGACTGGTTAACGAACTAAACCTTTATTTTTGGACTCTAAAAACGTGGAGATTTTATCAAATCCGTGATAGTTTTCACGCAAAACTAATACCTTTGCATTATGACGAGAATGTAAACATCGTTTTTGGAATCAAAATTAATTTAAATTACATACAACTACAGGATCAGATCAATTTGTAATTATTTTAGTAAATACTTTAGGTCAAGTTTGAATAAAGTTCCAAAAACGATCTTTGGTCATATGTATTGCTTAGAAAATTATTATTTTTTATACGATATATAGATTTTTAATTAGAAATTAATATGTTTTCTTTTTCAGGCAAAGTAGGGGTTTTGTAATTCTAAAGTTATCTTACATTTTTTCTTGCTAATACTAGTTTAAATTGGTGAATCGTTCAAAATCCTGAATTCAAGATTTGCGCTTAATGCTAAGCCTCTAAAGTTTTCAATATTTGAATCACATCCGAACATTTTTTTCCAAATCGAATTTTACTTTGACTCGTTGGATTTAATAATAAATGAATCCTTTCAAATTGTTTAGTCAAATAATTTCACTTTGTTCGTCTGGATGAAACAAATTTTCACCAACAGTGAAATTCAATAAACCGTGGATCAGTCAGAACATTGTTAATGAGACAAACAATGTTTGGCACCATTGCATGTCGATTTTAAATGAACGTTTTGCATTAAAACTATGTAAATTGCATCAAATTTCCGGTTACAAAGGTCTAGTGGCAAAAGTCAGTCGACCCAAGCAAGTTGTATTTCCTCAAAGGAGAAAATTCAATTCTTGCTTCACTCGAATTCATCAAAGCCGAAGAAATTTAAATACATTGTTTTGTAGGTAGCCAAACTTTTTGTAATGCAAATATTTCTTTTGCTTGAGTACCTTCTATAAATTTCACATAGGCTTCTAGAAAACGTTTTTGCTTTAAATTAAAGACCTGAAAACATTAAATTCTTGTCAGATGATTGCCTGTTACTTTTCTTGGAAATGAAAAAAATTAAGCTGCTTTGGACAATTTGTGAAACTATTTGAAAATATATTTTCTGTATTTTTCTTCAATTTAAGCAGCTTTCGTCGTCTCAAGAGATCTCTAGAAGTTCTCTCTCTTGCGGCCAAGAAATTTGATGCAAATTTGTATAAGATAGAAAAATAAGTAAACTTAAAGATAGGAATCCTAAATTGTCAAAAGGATTGAAATACTAAATATCTTTGGTTCTGTATTAAAATCTTTATCTTTTTGATTGCTGATGATATATTTTAATTAACTTTTGATTATTCCAGGAAGAGATTTTATAATAGAAATTGGAAGACATGAGATTTTCTTTCATGGGAGAAGGTTTGTCATTGGAGACTTATAAGGAAATTTCGAACGATCAGTAGTATTTCTGGACCTTGTTCTGTACTTGGACACTAGTATAAATGACGTGTGCTCACTTTTGAGTCACTATTGAAATTTGAAATAGGGAACGACCAATTTTTCTGCCACGAAAGAATTTGTCACAAAAAATTCAAATTCCTAACAGATTTGTCTGAAGGTGAAGAATATTTTTCCTTCAATGGAAAATTGTAATCAATAGCAATTTTGTCTATTTTCTTGAAAAAAAAAGGAATAACGTTTTTTATCTTCTGGTGATATTTTTACAATTTATTATTTTTATCTTCATATTAATGTCTATACCCTATTACAAAATGAGAAATCTAAAAACTGAGATCCTAATATTAAACGAGAAATGACCATCAAAAGTTTACCCCTCAAAACGCCCGAAGCCATTTCGTGAGCGATCATTGCATATCTCCTTAAAATTAAAGTTTCTAGTTCTCACTTTGTAACTAGGACATTGTGGTTATTACATATTTAGCGGTTCCATTAACTTTATTTTGAAGTGCCCATCCAGAACTTTTTTGAAATTCAATTACATATATCCAAAAGAAAGTTTTTATATTATTAATTATAGTTTCAAAACAAGGACACCACGAAAGGATAAATTTTAATTGCTATGCTGATTTTACCACTTTTAAATATTCGGAATATTTTCTGGACGGATGACGTTGAGGAAAGTCGTAATAAAAGTTTAAAAACAATTTTTTAATTAACAATTGAAGAGGTTTTATGTACGGGCGATAAAGAAATTTTAATTAGAATTACCTGATAATAGGGTTATTTAATTGAATTTTGAAACGCGGATATCTTGAATTTTACGACTTTTAAAAGTTTATCTCTTGCTGGTATAGATTCTTTTGGAGACTTTTTAAATAGGAAGCCTTTCAAAATAGTATTTTCGTCAAATTAAGAATGTATTGGATTTAAACGTCACTTAAAAGGGTATTCTGTCGGCTGCCACTGTCATGTTGATGCTGTTGAAATCTTGAGGATGTAAATTGGGATGTACTTCAGAACTAATATTGAGGCATCTAAAAGTCTATAAATGTGAAAAGTATCAAAATTGTAAAATGGACGGCTGTTAAAAATGTATTTTCATGATAGCTGTTTAAGCTTAATATTGGATTGCTTTCATATTTTGATGCTTGTAATATTTTTATTTCTTTAAAATGTTAATGCCCTTTTACATTTAGACAACTTTCAAATTTTAAAGCGTTTAAAATTTTTTATTTCCAATCCACTCTATTAATTAAAAATTACCTTTAAATATGGATGATATAAAAGTTAAGATTTTATTAGGACTATTAATACTTCTAAACCTAAATGCCTTTTAAACTTTGGATTGCATTTATATTGGTCTATCTTTGATTTATATTGTTTTCAACTTTGGATACCTTGTATATTTAGATTGATTTTCAATACATACCTTTAATTTGGAATTGCTTTCAAATTTGGATTTCTTTCACATTTAGTTGGCTTGAATTCAATAAAATGAGGTGGCTAGTGATTTTAAATTAAATATAAAACATAAATATTAAGTATTAATAATGAAGATTAATATTATTTGTTAATATTAAATATTAATTTAATGTTGTATATTTTAGAATTTGAATAATTTTAAGTCTGATTGAAGGTTCACAGACTTACTTGTCGTTAAAATTTAAAAATAATAAACTTAAAGGCAATGTAATTCTTATTATTTTCAAACTTGGATTTATTCTTTCAAATTCCGAGGTTCTTAAATTTGGACTTCTTTCAGTTTTAGTTTTAAATTGAAATTGACCTTTTGTAATTGAAAATAAGGTAAATGAGTTCTATTCGAGAATTATTAGGACCTTCCTCGTAGTATAAATTTATTTGTAAATCTAGTTAACATTAAAAATAATCAAAGGTTCAAGATCTTGTGGGGAAATGGAGTTCCAGTGTGCTCCAGGACAATGCATTTCTATTTCCTGGGTTTGCGACGGGCAGAACGATTGCACCGACGGAATAGACGAGAAAAACTGTCCAAGTAAGTTTTCGCCAGGTGCATCTGCATAGGTCTGCTCGCGCTACGCCGTAAAGGAATCAGCATCAGGAGAGAGGAAATTGCGGATGAACGTCAGCATGAATAAAATAAAAATACTTTTTCAGCGTCGACGTCTCAGAATTCATAAATTGCATGCTTTGCACCGACAAAAATATTTCCATTTCAAACCACTTCAAAGCATTTTCCACCTTTCGAAGGATTCCACCCTTACGAACCTTACCTTTTAGGTCATTTTGAATTATTTTAACTTTCGCTATTCCTCTAAAATAGTTATTTTTATGTCCTTTCTCTCTAAATTACTAAAAGCGACCAAATTAATTCCTAAAATTAGCTTTACCTTTGACTTCAAATAAAAAAAATTATTTTCAGACTTAATTTCTAGAAATATAAATTTTATTCCGATTGTACTATTTACCTTTCAATTATTGATTACTAGATCGAAACCTGCTTTTTACAATTTGTAAATGTTTCATGTCTTACTATTCAATATGTTTCATTATACTGTGACCAGGGGATCCTTCACCCATCGGAATTTAGTTTGAATACATACTCCTGCCAGTAGTAGGCTTATAAAAATCCACGTACGTTACTGGAAACTCCAAGCTCTTTTCGTATTGCCGGCACTTTTGCTAGTTTTATTGGTTTTATTTCATTTTTTATTGAAGGCATTCGTTTTCAACCACTCTTTTATATGTTTTTTAAACCTTTATTTCTTCCAAAGAAAATATTTCAAGGATAAGATATTCTAAGGATAATATTTCAAGGATAAGAAAAATGGACTGTTTCAATTCGCAAGCCATATTAGTTAAAAAAAATTAAACGTCCGATTGAAACTTTAAAAACTATTTTCTAGCTTTAAAAAATTTAAAGTTAATAGATTCATAATTAAATTTTCTTGTTCAAAAGAGAAATTTTAAATAAAATATTAGAAACTAAATAGTTTGAAGCTGAATTGTTTGAAAATAGAAAGCCTTAGATGGTTATAATTTTAGAGTGCTAACATTTAACTTTCAACGTTACAATTTTTATTTTGTCATTAAGCAATTTTTAATTTATGATTGAAAGTGTTGAATTTTTATGTCTAAATAACCATTGAACAATTATTAATTTGAAACTACTTAAAATAAAAATCATTTTAAATGTTTTAAATAATTGATTTTTTTGTTAATCAGAATTCTTTGAACTTTTCATTTGATAAAAGTTAAAAATTGAAAGTATGAATTTTAATGGCATTTAATTTAAAATGGTTAAATTGGACAGTGTTAAAAGCTTCCAAGTTATGCGCACAAATTATTATTGACCGTTTGAATTAAAAATGTGTTTTAAGCCTCAATTGTAAAAGTTTAAAATTTAAAAGAGTTCTTTTTTGAGTGCGTCATTTTGCAGTTTAGTTGAAGTACTTCAAATAAAATAAAAAAATCAGTTTAAGAGTTCTAATTTCTTTATTTCAATAACCGTGAAATTGTTTTATAACCCGGGAAATGACTTATAATAATAGTTGAATTGTCTTTTATGCTTATTCTATTTTATATAATTTTATTTTACTATTTATTTATATTTGAAAATAATAATAAAATATCAATTGAATAAAGAAAAATAAGAATTTGACATAAAAAAGGCCGCTTAGAGGTCACATAAAGAAAAGTGTTCAAAAGATGCCGGCAGCAGAATTCGAGCCCGTGCTTTGTGGTTACAAAGTGGGAGCGCTACAGCCTGATCTAAACGTGAGTTCGTGAGTTGAAAGGGTATTTTATTACTGTAGCATATTACAATTATTTTGATAACGAACTATTGCTGGGAGGAGTATGAATCCAAACAAAATCCCGAAGGGTGTAGGTTGCCCTATTAATTATAAATTTTCGGCTGTTGCATGGGACATTTTCGCTTATTCATGCTGATTTCAAAATACTAATTATTCACTCTCAGTTTATATGTTCTTTTTGTTATTTTAATTGAATAATTTAGTCCAATTTCGGTCAAATAAAAATTGCTATTATTATGCAAATAAAAAGGTTGAATAATAAAAGTAATGGGTTTCCACTGATGAAAAGTTCTTGATTTTTTTAGTCTGTTTTAATTAAAATGAAAAAGAATCCCTTGGGATGCAGAAATGAATACATTGGACTTATAATTTATGAAACTGAAACGTCGACATGGAAATTGATTTTCCATTTTTCCCTCCTAATATATTGACACGTCAGAATGGCGAGTTTATTCCCTTGGGATGGACGCACGTCATCGATTGATCATCACCCACTTTCATTGGGATTCATGCAAATCAATTGTTAACATTTATAGGAGATAAGAATTGCACGTCGGAACAATTCACGTGTCGCTCGGGAAATGGGGAATGCGTGGCATTGACGTGGATGTGCGACGAAACCCCCGACTGCTCTGATGGGTCGGATGAAGCTGATTGCAGTAAGGGCTTTTCGCTTTTGCATGAATCCATTGCACGTTCAAAGTCACAATCATTTATTAATAGGATCACTACCATATTTCTGTGTTCAAATTTATTATTCTCTTTTAAATCTTTTTTATTAGATTTCCTTTTATTATGAAAACAGTGTTCAATAGCAGGAGGGTTGTGTCTATAATTAGAAGAAAGAAGGAATAATACATTTAACAAATAAATTGCGATTTAATTATCTCGACTTAAACTAACTCTATTTTAATTGGTGATTTGAAAAATGTTGAATTCGAAGAAGACATTTTAATTAGAAAGATCGTTTAAGGATAATTGAGAGAGTTTTAATTTTCGTTTTGCCTATCCTTTTAAGTGTATGTAGAAGCTTAAAATATGGATCGAATTTTAATTTGGACGCATTTTATAATTGAAGGTCTTTTAATTAAAATGTCTTTCAACATTTTTATATCTTTGCAATTGCAGTTCCTTTGAAATTTGGTAAATTTTACACTTGTATGGCTTTCAAAATCAGAGGCTTTTGAATTTGAATATATTTAAAATTTGCATGTCTTTTTATGCTTACATAAATGTCTTTACATTCTTCGGAATTTTGTTTGGATTCATACTCCTCTCATAGTACCAAACTTGTAATATGTTAAAGCAATAAGATACTCTTCTCAGCCATTCTCGTGAAAATCGTATTTTGACCCTTTCAAGCATGCATTTGTCCCTTACATACGAATTGTTTGAAACTTCATGCACGGAAGGTTTTTTTATGGTCGCTGATTACAAATCTTTGAATTTAAAAAAAAAATCAAAATGGCACATACAATGTGGCGGACATACAAATGTAAAAATAAGTTCCGTGCCTTCAAAATGGGGTTTCGGGGGTTGTGTTTGTCGTTGATTACGAATCTGAATGAAAAATTCTAAAATTCAAAATAGTTGGTCCAATATGGTCATGTGCCGCAAAGTGTCAAAAAACCTACGTACTTAACATAGACCGAGGCTGGGGAGTCTAGGTTCAATTCTTGCTGCCTGCATTTTTTGTCAATTTTTTTTTTGCATTAAAATCGTTTTTTATTCTAATTGAATATTAAATTTATTTAAATCAAACCAAAATATTCATTTTTAACCATTTTTGTTGTATGTAGAAATTGGCTTTTTCAACCTACACTTTTAACGCGGATATTTCAAGGATAAGTCAGTGCCACGATATCCTTGGAAAATTCGAATTACCAATGCAATTTTATGTTCTAAAATATCATTCGTTACCCCAGTTTCAAAATATATTAATATGATAATAATAATAACAATAATAATAATAGAAAATGCTTTTTATTAAAATTCTATTTTCATATCATTTTATTTACAGATTTCTTTATATCTGATTATATATTTTATTCTTTTTACACTATTTTTATATATTTTATTTTTATATCATATGAAAACAATAAAACCCAAAATAAAAATGTCCCGCTCAATGAAAAAATGAAAATTTCTATAAAAATGTCTTGCAGTAAAAATGGTGAAAGTTAACAACTTAAATTTTTTCATATGAAAAAAATGGTTCAAAATTAATATTTTTGCTTGATTTGAATAAACTTAATATTCAGTCGATATAAAAAATGTGAATTAAAAAAATTTTAAAAACGGCAAAAAGCATCAATCGAGCCCAGACTTTCCGGTTGTAAACTCGAAGCACTACCGCGTGATCTAACCAGGATTTAAAAGACAAATTACCCCATGTAGCGTTCGTGAATTGGCTAAAAAACACGTCTTGCTACTTTAGCATATTACCAGTTTTGTAATGACCCATTGAGGAGTATGAATCCAAAAAAGTTTCTGTGTACTTCAATAGTTTTAAGTTTTGTGGCTTGTTCGGATGCCTTCGAAGTTTGTATATCTGTAAAATTTGAGTTTATTTCAAATTTTAAAAATTTTTTAATTTAGTTGCCTTTATTTAGTTGCCTTTACAAATTGGATTTTTTCAAACTTTTATATTTGAATAACTTGAAAATTTGGTTCTTTTAAATATTATAGATTATATATCGTTCCTTTTACGTATTGATTTTTAAACTTACGACATTTTTAATTCATCTTAATTGAAATTTGAATTCAATTTTTTCGCCTTAAAAATTTAGAGGTATTTCAAATTTGAATTCCTTTTTTTGTTCCTTTCTTATGCTTTTGAGGATTCCTTCAAACTTGAAAGCATTTACTTTTGGATTTTTATTTAAATTTTGGATGCTGTCCAACTTTGAAAGATATCACTTGTTTATTTGTACTCAATTTAGCGCGTATTAATTTTTAATGTTGATATTCTTCCATTCTGCATGCTTTCAAAGCTTTATTTTACATTAAATTTGTCAACTTAGCAACAAAATAACATTTGATAGGGCTGATATTTTCGTTGCTTCATAATTATTTAAATAAATTTTCAATAAGGGAACACGAATTTGAAATAAAATTTAAAAACTCAGCCTCCATTTTTCACGAATTCTTTCAACAAGATCCTTTCCAAACCGTTCTTCAGTAGAAAAGTCTAGCATTAGTAAGGCCTTGTAGATTCCACTCTCCTGTCTGACACTTTATGGGCTGCAACTACTTACCGGGGGAAAATACTTTTTTTTATTTTTTCAAACTCTTTTTCATTGTAAATTCTTTCCTCAAAAACAAATTGAAAAATAAAATTTTGGAACTAAATATCAAACAAGTTTAAAGTCTTAAAAATTGAATTTATTTTCAAATAAGTTTAAAATTTCTTGAAATTAGTATCCTTCATATTTTCTAGTCATTCAAGTTTTGGGGCCCAAAATTGAAAGTCCTTCAGAATTTTGAATGTTTTTTCTAAAAACAATCAATCGATTTCTGAAGAAACTCTATTTTTATATTAATTAATTTTTACAATATTAATTATAAGTGTTGGGATTAAAGTATTCATTCAAATATATAGAATAAAATCACGAAGAACATGGGCCAAACAAATTCATCATCCTCATCGAAGTATTAATTACATGATTTTTGTGTAGAACTTACTAATTTTTTATGCTCACGAATCTTTGATTTACTAATTACCATAGACTCATAAATGAATTAATTTGTTCACCAATTACGTTTTAAACCAACGACCCGATATTTATTAATGACCCAATATTGATTATTTTTCACTTCAATAAATTTCTCTCTGTAATTTTCCTCTACTCATAATTATATTGTAAGTTTGTTCATAAATTTTAACGACAGACTTTCCTTCTCTGGGAAAAAGTAATTTCACTTCGCTTAACAAGTCGAGTTTTAAACTAAAAAATATTAAAAACTGAATGTTTGAAAATTTCAACTGGTTCTGAGAAATTTTAATTTTGCCGATAGTTTCTAAAAGTGATCATTTTTTATAGAATTAATTGCTTTTTCGTCTACTGCTTTGCATGGCTGCTTATATTTTTGCAATCTTGTTCCATTTCTAAAGTTATGTTTTTAAAAGTAATTTTTATCATTAGTGTCGGCTTACTACTTATAATAAAATAAAATTATGTAAATTAAAAGGTACCAAAAATTATATTTAAAAAATGTAAAGACTATCGATTTTTAAAATATTTCTATATCCATCTTTCTATAATTGATTTGAAGAGTCCTTAATATTTTAATTCCTTAAATTTGAGTGCTGTCGAATCTAATAATTATTAAATTTCTATTTACAAATTCCGCTTTCAGATCCTTAATTTAAAAAATGTTGAATTCTTCAATTTTGAAAATTGATCCACCTGTACTTTTGAAATCAAGGGAAAGAAGTAAGCTGGCTCTTTTTTTTATTAAAAGGTAATAATGAATCCAATAAATGTAAATAATTTTGTTTTCTTTCACAGACGATACTTGTCGATCCGATGAGTTTACTTGTGCAAATAAACATTGCATCCATAGACGTTGGGTTTGTGATAACGACGATGATTGTGGAGATGGAAGTGATGAGAAAGATTGTGGAACAATTGCTTGTCGCGATGGCATGGATTTCGCTTGTTCTCCAAACTATTGTATCACGTCCAAATGGCGATGCGATGGAGATTTTGATTGCCCAGATCATTCTGACGAAATGGGGTGTAAAAATCTACCAGATGGAAAAAATAGTCACTGTGCAGAACACGAATTCGACTGTGGAGACAGGATTACTTGCATCCACCAAAGTTGGGTTTGTGACGGCGACAAGGATTGTTCAAATGGAGCTGACGAATCCTTGGAAAGGTGTCACAACATTTCCTGCAGGGCTGATCAATTCCAGTGTAGAGATCGATCATGTATATCAGGTTGGTGATTTTTATCAGGATACTTTCTGGGCTGGTTAACCGGCAAATGACCGGAAATTTTTTCAGATCGGTAAAAAACCTGGTAATGGCAGTAAATTTATTTTTTTTACCAGGATTCTTGTTCGTTTTTCATAATCGTTCATTTTGAAACTTCAACATTTTTAAAGGCTTAAGCAAATAAAAATAAAACTTGTTTGCAAATTCAACAATTTTGATAGTAAGACGTTTTAATTCGATTAACTGTAATAATAAGTTAATTAAAGATTTTTATTAATGAAGTATACTCTTTACATGGGTGAAAGACAGTGTAGATTAAATAGTATACTTTGCAGAAAATTGAAAAATAAATTATTAGTCTTTTTAAAAAAAGTAAAGCCACGAAACGTACCGAAAATCTCGCATTCACTTTTATTCAAAACTGATTAGATTTGCACTAATTTAAAGAGTTCTATATCAATTTAAAATTTGCTAATTAAAATCTACAAATTTAATACTAACTTTTAATAATAATTTGTGAAAGAAAATGTGGTTTCAATACTTTATTGTAAGGGAAAATTGAGAAATAAATTAGTAATCTTTTTTTTTAAATGAAGCAACTAAATGTATCGAAAATCTCGCGTTTTGTATCAATTTAAAATTTTCTAATTCAAATCTACAAATTTTATACTAACTTTTAATAACAAAAATCATGTAAAACCTTATTCGAATTGAGAAAAATTCGTTCTTTTTAATACTGTCTCGCGTTTCAATAAAAACGTCTAAATTATATAATAAATTATTGTAAATATTATATATGCTTTATGCTGGTACTTTTCGTTGGAAAATAGTATTTTTAAAAAAGAATTTAAATATAAACTCAAAATTTTCTAAGAAGACTTATTTTTTTGTTAATTCTTAGGTTGTGTGAGTTTTTTTTACAGAAAATTAGCATTTTCAAAACAAAAACCAACATCAAGATTCCCCATCTTGAACAAATTTAGATTATGTTAGCATTTCACACCGGAATTGGGTATTTTTAATCACAAATGGTCAGATTTCAAAGGTTGTAAGTTTTTCAGTAAATAAATTTTTTCGGTTTTGTTAACGTTATTGTAGAACAAAAGAATTGTAGTTTGCCCACGATTTGCCATTTGAACAGTTTCAGGTTATATTAAAGTTGTTTACAGCTGTTTCTAAAAAATTGTAGGATACCTTTCACATAAAAAATTGGTATTTAAAAAAGTCAAACAATTTAAAGAAAGTGTTTACTTTTTTAATAATACGAGATTATGTTAGTGTTTTTTTTTGTTTTGAAAAATGGTAATTTTCATTTTAATACAACAAATGATTTTAAAAAATTGAAATATTTTAACAGTTTTTAGTGATGGATTTAAGTGATGATCAATATAATTTGAAAAAATATTTCCAGTTTTTGCACAGTAAAGATTATGTTAATGTTTTTTTAAACATAAAATTGGATATTTTAAACGTCGAAAATTATTAGTATTTTTAATAAGAAATTATTAAATTTTAAAAAATATTTACAATTTTGCAACAAGTTAGTTTCTGTTTTTGTGTTTTACCTGATTTTTTTTTTAAAGTTATAAGATTTACAAGCTTGAATAAGGTGTGATTATGTTAGTACTTTTCGTTATAAATGTTAGAAATTTTAATTTTTATTAAAAATAATTAGTTTTGAGGCAGGGTTAATTTTTTTGGAGTTTAGGTTACGTTACAATTTTTTGTTGTGTTAGGGTTTTTCGTCTAAAATTGCTATTTTTAATAAAAAATGATAATATTTAAAAGAATATTTAAAAGAATATTTAAAATAATTTAACAATTATTTTTTTTAGTTAAATGTTAATATCTTTCACCAAAAATTAATGGTTTAAACAAAAGACATTAGGTGTATAAGAAGATTCACAATCCTAAACAATTTTTTGTTCTTTCATGATAGTTTGAACAATAATAACTTTTGTTCGTATTTTTAGTCGGAAATTGATATTTTTTATTAAAAATACGCCAGTTTCATTGTATATTGTACAAAAAATGATATAACTTAATTCTAAAGTTAAGATTTTAATTTTCATAAATTAACAAAAATATTGTCCTTGCCCATTGTCTATGAAATACAACATTTTTTTATTAATATTAAAATAATTTTAGTGGCCACAATGCAATTTTGGACTCACTAATACTTATTGCCTTATCGGCTAATTTCCAAATCTCAAAAAGAAAAACGTCGAAAGTTCATCGATTTCTTGCAGCGTCACTTCCATCAAGTAGTGGCTGTATTTGCATATTTAAAAATGTATAGATTTTATAATGAAATAAAAAATTGATATTGTAGTATAAAAAACGTTTTAACATAATGCTAATTAAACGAGTGTTCAGTTTTAATAGAAGTTTAGAATTGTTTAATTTGGAATCTTTTCAATATTTAAAAGTCATTTTGAATGTTTTCTGTAATAGGCAATTAAATTTTGACGACATACAATTTAAAATTCTTTAATTTGTATAGAGTTAAAAGGGAGGAACTTTTACTCTTAAACATTTTTCTGAATTAAAAGAGGATTTTTTTTTATTTTAAATGTTTCCAGTTCAGAAAAGTTTCACTTTGACTCATCTATTTAAATGCTATTTTTGATTTCTTCAAATTCAACCATTTTTATCTTCCAAAGGTTGGATCTTTTATTTTAATGACCGGGATTTTTTTATAATCGATAATTGATCGGCAGTTTTTTTTTTATCTTTAAGCAGCCATCCTGATTGTTGCTAATAACATAATATAGTTAAATTTGTATTGTCTCTTAAACTTAAAATTTAAATAACCTAAAATTTTGAATCCCTCTTAACGTTGGGTTTAAACTTTCAGGCGTTTTTTTTTATTCAGTTAAAAAATTGTTATCCTTTGAAATTTAATAGCATTTAAAATATAAGGCTTCCAAATTTCACCTCTTTGTTATTTAAATTCTGATTTTCATGTCAAAAATCCTCTAATTTATAAAATACCTTTATTTTATTCACGTCAAGAAATTCAACATCAACAAAATATCATAATTCCGTAAAGAATCCACGTTTTTACTACATTGATGGACGTCTCATTATATTTTTCATCAGAGTTCTTATCCCCATTAAAGTATTCAAAAGTTCAATTCCGTCTCAGAAAAAGGTTCACTTTATAAGTTGAAGAAGTCAGGATAAAATATCGTATTTTCTTATGTACAAATCTCTCGACACTTTAATATTCCAGAACTTGTCAGATAGGCAAGTTAATCCCTAACCCAAATATCGGTATTTATTATTGTTAAAAAATAATAAATCTCATTAGGAATGATTGAGGACAAATCAATTATTCGAGTTATAAACTTTAATTGACCCGAAAGACAAAAGATTCGATACCGAAGAACGTTGATTCAGCAATTTGCTCATTCAAGTAGACTCTAAGAACTCTTCAATTGAGCTGACTAAATGCGCCAGCAATGTTCTGCGATCTCAATTTTAAAGTATTTCCGGGATTTTCAATCTGAAAGAGAAATATTTCGCTTCAAATCGTTTTATTGAAAATTAAAAGAAGTTTTCATTTTTTCAATATGGATTTAATTATATAATTAAGCTCGTTTAGAATAAAGCGATGAATAAAATCGCTTTTAATATATTCAAAATATAAAAGATACTCAAATTTAAAAGCCTAGTAATACAAAATGAAGTTAAAGTTATTCAAGTTCAAGTTATTTAAAGTTATTCAAATTGAAATAGCATACAAATTTGAAAAAATCATAATTTAATGAAAGATCTCAACTTTTTAAATAATTCAGACTGAAACATTTTCAATATAAGAATGTACATTTCAAAATCGTCCAAGATATGGAAGCTTTTAATTTTGAAAAATTGTTTAAAACATTGTCATCACTTCTTTTTTTAGGTCATCTATATTGCGATGGAAGAACAGATTGCGGGGATGGAAGCGACGAGAAAAATTGTACTTCAAAGGTGAAAACTTGTGATCCAGCTACTGAGTTTGAATGTAGTCCGGGATCCTGTATACCGCTTGAGAACGTCTGCAATAAAAAACCCGATTGCATTGGTTGGGAAGATGAAAGTAATGAACTTTGCGGTCTTAATGAATGCTTGAAAAATAACGGAGGATGTTCTCAAGTCTGTGTGGATCTTCCTATTGGATATAGGTGTGATTGCAATCCTGGATATAAGCTGATTGACAATCGAACTTGCGATGGTAAATATTTTGAAAATGATTCCTAGATTATTCAGGTATAAATGGGAATTAAGGCGCTTTATTATCACATATCACTTGTTTTTAAATTACAATATCGCTGGAAGACCTGAGGGAAATGTGTGAACGAAATGAATTTTTTTTCAGATATTGACGAGTGCCAGGAACCAGGAACCTGTTCCCAGTATTGTTTCAATGAAAAGGGGACTTTTAAATGTAGTTGTGCGGCTGGATACCTGAGAGACCCGAGAAATTTAACCCGGTGTAAAGCATCAGAGGGTCACGCGAGTTTACTTTTCGCAAAGCGTCATGATATCAGAAAAGTGGCCCTTGATCGTCAAGAAATGACTGCAATCGTTAACGACACCAAAATGGCAACAGCTCTTGATTTCGTTTTTCGAACAGGAATGATCTTTTGGAGTGATGTCAGTGAGAAGAAGATTTACAAGTAGGTTCACTGAAGTAAACGTTTTTTTCGAGAAAAAAGTGCTTAGACTTTTCGCGGGAGTTTCCCGGTTTTCATTTTGTTTCCTTTGTCATTAAAAGGTGTAAATTCAAGTTTTGAAAACCACACAATTTATCATTAAAAGTTTTAATAAAAGAATTTCCAATTATATGAATTAACGACTCTAATGCGAAACCAGGGTGGTCACCCACCCCGGAGAACTGGGGTAAAGTCAGGACAGAAATATTATACCGGAGATTTATCGCATTTCATAATTAGCTCGTCTTATAGCATTTAAATTGTTATTAAGTAAATTTTTTCCAGATTTACCGCCTGTAAGGGCCTTTTTCATGCGACTTTTTCGGGCACAATTAAAAATTTATTATTTTTCTCTCAGCTGATCTTATTCTGTAATATTTTTATAATTCTCAATGTAATATTTAAGCATTGTCCGATTCTTAGTTAAAGATTTAAACAAGTAAATAATTTCAAATTGAAAAATATTTTATTGGAAAATTTTAAGAATGAATAATAATTCCAATGCCAGTGTAAAAAATTAAACGATTTGAAATTAAAAAAATAAAAATTGTGTTCAAAATAAAAATAGAGAAAATTGAACTATCTAAAATTGATACTTCAATAATTGAAAACTTTCTTTAATTTTGAATGGTTACAATTTTTAAGTTCTGAATTTTACTGTTGAATACTAAATATTCAATTTTACCCTTTCATAATTTTGAGTTTGTAATTAAAGTTAAATTTTAGAAAGTATAATTAACAATTCAAAAATTATTAATTTTTAAACGACTTAAGTTTACTTAAAATAATTGAAATTTTCAAGCGTTTAGAATAAAAAATTTTAATATCACAATTTTTTAGTGTTTAACATTTTTTCAGTTCTTTAGTTTCAATGTTCCGGATTATAATTTTTTTCATTTTATATGTTTCTTATTTATAATTACTATTTATTTTCTATGTTTTTAGGGTAATTCAATTTATTTATTTATTTTTTTGATTTTAGAATAAATTCCCAATCAGTTTTAATGACCAATTATAATTTATTATTTAATAACAATTTTAAATTCTAGAGTTTCAGAATCTTTTACTTGGAAAGATTCAATTTAATTTTCAATTTCTAAATGTAAAATTCAATTTTCAACCATTTTAATTAGAAATAATACAATTTAAATTCCCTGGAATTTTAAATTATACACTTTTCAAAATTTGAATCTAAAAACAGTACATTTTTAACGTTCTGATAGAGTTCTCTCTTCTAAATTTTAATTGGAAATCATAAGATTTCGAGATTTTTCAATTAAAAATAAAAAATTTTAATTTTGAACGTTTTGTATTACAAATGACACAATTTAACTCCTTTCCAATGAAATGTTCCAATTCAAAAAATTTAAGTCTGAGATTTTTCAATTTTGAGAGTTTCGATTTTAAAATGTTTTAATTTTAAACACTCCCAATTTTTAATTACCTAAATTTAAACGCATTTATCAAGAAATTACACAAGTTAAATTCCTTATAATTGCATCAAAAATATTGTCGTTTTTCAAAGTGATAATCTTAAATAATTTGAATTTGAACGGGAGAAATCATCGAATGTCCACCGGGAGAATGCCGGGAGATGAAGATTATAAAGATAGAGATCACCCTGCAAGAAATTTCAAATTCAAAATTTAAATTGTAGGAGTCAAATCAAAATTATTGAATTTTTCACGCTACTAGCTTAAACTTATAAATATAAAACTTTAAACTGCAAGTAAAGTTGTTGAATTTTCAATCCTTTCAATTAAAAATTATTTAACTATGAAAGGTTTCAATTGGAAGTTGCACAGTAACGTTCCAATTCAATTTCAAGTGCTCATAATTTATGCTTCCAGTTTGAAATGTTTTAATATGAAATTATTCGATTTTGATGGGGCTGAAATAATAATAATAATAATCAAAGTATTAAAAGGCTTTAATTTTTAATTCACTCAACTTTTAACTTTTAATACACAGATTTTTGAGGTTTATTTTTAGATTTCATGTAACTTTTAATCATTTAAAATTGAAAACGACCATTATTAATGTTTCAATCTGGAATTATTCCGCACTTTCAATTCAAAACTCTTCTACTTGAAAAAATCTTTTTTCTGGTTATTTAATATTGACGACTTGAAACATAAAACTGCGCAACTAAGAAGGCTTTCAATTTGATATAAATTTGTAGAATCTTATTGCAATTTCAAAATAATGAAAATTCAGTGTTATGTTCAATATTGAAGATGTATGACCTAATATTGCTAATTTATGAAGGTTTTGAATTTGAATGAAATCTTTGTGCAATCTTTGATATACTTCTAAATCTTTAAAATCTTTGTTAAATTTGTATACTTAAAAGTAAACTATAGTAAAAGCTTACTCTAAAAGTAAATTCCGCGCATTTTCCCGGTTTCAAAGAAATCCCGGTCATTTTACAGATTGCCAGTCCAGTTGACCTTCCTGAATTTAGTCACCCATTTTCTTCACCCTCATTTTGATGATGAATTTTTTGTAGAGCACCAATTGACGAAGGAAGCGAAAGAACAGCAGTGATCGATAAAGACATGACGACTTCCGACGGTCTCGCCGTGGACTGGATTTACAGTCACATTTACTGGACCGACGCCGAGAAAAACACGATTGAATTAGCCAACTTCGAAGGCAACATGAGGAAAACTTTGATCACGGATCGCGTGCAAGAACCAAGAGCGATTGCTTTGAATCCATTGGAGGGCTGGATGTTCTGGACTGATTGGGGCGATGAAGCCCGAATCGAGAGAGCTGGAATGGATGGATCACACCGTTCAGTAATTGTTGGAACTGAAGTAAAATGGCCAAATGGGTTAACTCTCGACCTAATTGGAAAGAAAGTTTACTGGGTTGATGCTAAATTGAACATCATCGCTTCGTGTAATTACGATGGGTCAGGGAGAAGGACGATTTTATACTCCCCTGATACGTTGCGACATCCCTTCAGCATTACAACCTTTGAAGATTACGTTTACTGGACCGACTGGGACAAAGAGACGATCTTCAAAGCGAATAAATTCACTGGAAAAGATGTGGAGTCAATAACATCGTTGAGATCTCAACAACATCCGATGGTAGTTCATGTTTATCATCCTTATCGTCAGCCTGATGGAATTAATCAGTGCCAGGCTGTGAATGGACATTGCAGTCATTTGTGTTTGCCTGCTCCTAAAATTAATTCGAGGTCGCCACTTCTCAGCTGCGCTTGTCCAGATGGTCTCAGGTTGTTGCCGGACGGACTGATGTGTGTCGAGAACGGTAAGAAGTGTTTTCGGATTTTTTCAATGCTCATGGACTCTCTCGTGATCAGGTGCATTTCATTTAGTTTGTACTGCACAGAGTCGGAGGAATGACAATTTAATGTTTGGTATTGCATGATTATTTTTAAATGTAGTTACACATTCGGGCGAGGGGTACTTAATTTCAATATGAGGACTAGAAATCGGATTTTTCAATTGTAATTAAAAATTGTTTAAATTCAGGCCTTTCCGAAACATTGAAAAACTAAAAAAGAAATGCAAAGACCCGAAATTTTATTAATCCAAACTAGTATTCGATTTCTAGAATTTTAAATGCTTAGGTCACAAACGATAAACTAGAGGATTATAAATTTAATTGTTTCTTCGAATTTTTTCAGCTTTCAGTTATTTGTTTCAAAGGCTTGTTAGGTTTTATTCAATTTTGAAGGATACCAATTCCATAAACCGCGGTCTGCGCAGCATTAAATTAGAAATTAAGTACCTCCATTCGAGCATTTATTTTTGGTAAACATTTTTCACTGGAAATGTAGAATTTGTGGTCCTCATTCAGGGTTGACTTAAGTATATAAAATTCTTTCAGAGGCTCATAGTTAAAAATTGTTTAATTTTGATTCATTCATTATTTGAATGGCTACCCTGAGGATTTTTGGTTCTCATTTTCATTTTTTTTAAATAGAAGAATTTACATTCGATTCGTCTGTCAATTATGTTTGGGAAGCTCTATTTCACTACTTAAAGATGGGAAATTCTAATTTTCATAGGTAGTTTCGATAATGATTTTGTGCGACGTATTTGTCTTATTTGCATATTTATTCATTATCGTTGCAATTATTATTTTTGCATTACTCGCTTATCGATGTTTTGATATTTATTATTTTTATTTGCATCGATGTTGCATGAAAATGGGGTATTCCAGTAACAACAACAGTAGCACCTACGACAATAGAGGTTATCAAGCCATTCAAGAAGCTTGAGCCTCTCAACGTTACCGCAAGTACCAGTAAGTAATGCATTGGTTTCATTTCAAGGATAGTTTTCTAAATGAAATTGGAATTTGTAAAGTAATAGTATTTATTATTGTTTTATCAGATATTCAGTTTAAAAAGTTATTTTTGTATGCTTTTAGTAACTTATTTATAAAAATAGGAAGCAAGATTGAAGCCAAAGTCCAGAACTTTTCAAACTTCAATTTCATATTGTCACATTCGTTTATTTTTTATTTATTCATCTTACGTGGATATAAAGTTCACGTCTTTAGTACAGCATCTTACTAAAAAAATTTGCAGTGCATTCGCTTTGTATCAGTTTCTTAATTAATAAGTATTTCCGCACGAAGTGGATTAATATTCACGATATAGATACATTTATTGCATGGGCTATTCAAATATTTTTAGATTCACAATTTTATTTTATTATCCATGGATTTTCCTTCTTCATGAGCATTTAAAAATAGATCCATTTTAACATTATACGGACATTCAAATTTAATTCCCGAAGATAGAAGCTTTCGAAATTATATAATCCCTGATTTTAGGCGTGTGCATTTTGTCGGATCGAATATGGTATTTCCTATTGGACGTACGTCGAAAAATTTCGTATTGGATACTTTTGTACATGCTTTCTTTCAATATAAAATTTAATAAAAATAATTATTTATTTGAATTTTTTTTTACATTTTTTTCAATCCCAGCTTACGTTCACGCGAAACGCGATATCGAATTAAAAATTTGGGAAGTTAAATAAGAAGCATTAAAACCCGTTTGTCTGGTCCTATATTTTTAAATCAAAAAAGTTTGCGTTTTTTCGTTGAAAATTTATATTTTTTAGTAGAAAATTCGTTGGTTTTTAAATTAATTCTCTTTGTTGAAAATTAAAGTATTCTAGTAAAAGATTCATCATTTTCATTGAAAATTCATCTTTTTGGTTTAAAATTCGCAACTATTACATTTGGAGTTTTATCATTTCAGTTAAAAATTCCTCACTTTTTTTAAAACTGTAAGTATTTTTTTTTTAAATTAGATTTTTTAGGATCAAAATTAGTTGTTTTTTTTTTAAATATAACTATTCTAATTGAATATTCTATTGTTTTAGTTGAAAATTCATCTCTTTGATTAAACATTAATCGTTTGAACTAATAATTTAACCATTAAATTTTCGGTTAACAGTTTATCTTTTTTAATAAAAAATATAATAGTTATTTTAAAAAAAGATTTTTAAATTAAAACCAATTGAATTTATTACAAAAATAATTGTTCTTAAATAGTATATTTTTCAACCAAATTATTAAAATTTCATGACAAAAGAACAAAATTGTTAAAAAAAAACAGTTGAATTTTCAAAAAAGTTAATTTTCACTAAAATACAAGTTTTTGACAAAATAGGTATATTTTCTACCAAAATAGATTCTCTTATTAAGGGCATGTGACACAGCTAAATTCCTATATTACCGACCTCACTTTTTCAGTTCACTGAATGTTTTTTTGAACCTAAGAACTTTTTTTGTATATAAAATATCGAGCTGAAACTTTGGAAAATGTATTAGAGTACAATAAAGTACGTTTAGGTACTGCATTTTGGTAGGAACTTCACTGAAAATTATTTTCTCTTTTTTCTGAACCTCGACATTTTTTGAACGTTCCAACTTTTTTTATACACAAAATATCGTCAAACCAATTTTTTTTACATCTTTTATTATTAAGATTTGTACTTAAACGTAATTTTCTTTCGGCTCTTTAATTTCTCAAAGTTTGAGACCGATATTTTATGTATAAAAAAAGTTGGAACGTTCAAAAAATTTCGAGGTTCAGAAAAAGAGAAAATAATTTTCAGTGAAGTTCCTACCAAAATGCAGTACCTAAACGTACTTTATTGTACTCTAATACATTTTCCAAAGTTTCAGCTTGATATTTTATTTATAAAAAAAGTTCTTAGGTTTAAAAAAACATTTAGTGAACTGAAAAAGTGAGGTCGGTAATATAGGTATTTAGCTGTGTCACATGCCCTTAAAGTTCATTTAAAAATTTCGTTTAACTTCATCACAAATATTTTACAAAAATATTATAGGATACAATTGATAACAATTTTAATTCAGTATTATACGAATTAATAAAGATTTGAGGTACATATATTCAATATGAACTGAAATTTCTCAATCCCGAAATATTAATCCAAATGCTAGAAATTTAGAATAAAAATTTTTTTTAAACTGTTATTTGATAAAAAAAATTAAAATAAAGCTAGGGTAATAAATAATGACACAATATTGGGCCAACCTTCAGTAGCGATCCTCCCTTTTTATAATGCTGCCTTGATAAGATTAAGTTATAAAATAAATATTATAAACCTGTGAAGCGTTTAAAAAACATTTTACAAATTTTTAGATGAATAACATCTAAGGATTTATTTCTACTGGTTATTAAGTAATCGTATAAACAAATTTCAATAAAAATTAACGACACGTATTTGTTTATTGTTGGACTATATATGGGTCAGGCAATATTAACCAAGTAGATTGACACAGATTAGGTTTATATCTCTCTGGATCTGCAATCTGCATCATATATGCATGGATTTAGATTCTTAGAATTATAATTATAAATTAAGAACTTAAAGTGTCTTTGGTCAGTCGCTCATTGGATTTTCGACAATCTAAAGCCGACTGATTAACTCGAAAAAGCTGATTCAATCGTAGCACTGATCGAATATCAGTTTTTCGACATTCAAATTGCGCTCAATGTCGGTTCGAATTTTTTTGCACACGTCTACCTCATTCTTGAAATCTAAATGTTCCAACTTTTTAATTTATATTCTTCTAAATAAATTCAATTTCTAAACGATTAAAAAATTATATTTTTAAAAAAGAAATAGAAAGTTTCTCTTTTTGAAAACGTTAACAGATTTAAAAATTAAAACAAAATAGAAAATGCTTTAAAGAGAAAAAATAGATTTGACGAGCTTTTTTGTGTTGTAAAATGGTGTTCTTTGTTTGTTTAAATGCTAGAAAGTTTCTTTTGAGGCGAATCGTTTTTTTTTTTTGAATAATTAAATTAAAAATTGTTTATTTCTCAGGTCCGGCGAGTCCGTCTGATACTGATGGAAATACAAGCTCAACAAAGGAACCTTCTGATCGTGGTCTAGTCGCTGGAATTGTGATAGGTGTAGTTTCTCTGGGACTTCTGCTTCTGGCACTCGTAGCAGTTTTGTGCTACAGGCATTATTTGCATCGCAATGTCACCAGCATGAATTTCGACAACCCGGTGTACAGGAAAACCACAGAAGATCAATTCAGTCTCGAGAAAAACAGATTTCCCCTTCCTTCTGCCGGCGTTGGAGAAGAAGTGAGACAACATTTTTCATTTAAATTAAATATAAGTATTAAATAAGAAAAAAATATTACAAATTTAAGGTCGCTGAAATCTTTTAAAATTGTAAACATGCCAATTTGAAAAGCCTTATAAACTTCAATTCTTGTAAAATTTCTATCTATAAATTGAGCAGACCTCTGATCTATCTGTTTAAACTATTAAAATTGCATAAAATTTTAATGATATTTTTTTCAATTTGTAAGGTTCTCAATTACAGTCTGTCAAGTTAAAGCGTGGGTGGCTTTACTCGCAGTCGGTAAGGTGTATCGACATGATTTTGGTGTCGAAATATTAAGAAGAGCTCCCTCTTTCATGCTTTTTGATTTAACATTCAGTTTGCTTTCAATTCTCATCTTGTTACCACGTTACAAAAAATGAGTTCCGTATACGCTTCGCGCTTCGCGAAGTGTATACGTACGTATACGTATACCTTTGTTCCCACCCAAAAGGTCCCAAATTGTCTCACAATCAAGCTGCAAAGTACATGGGAAAATCATCGTCGTTCGTCAGCAAGTGGGTAAAGCGGTAT
>NC_046665.1:47602945-47604554 GCF_010883055.1 Belonocnema kinseyi
CTAGAGGAATAGTGTATTTACAATTCAAGAAAGATGTTTATAAGTCGAATGGGAAAATAAGTAGTGCCGGGTTGGGGCTTGATCGAGTGCAAGGCATTTCATTGAAAGTGTAAACGATGCCGAGCTTCGATTAGAATATTTTCAGTAGTGGAGAAGCTCCTCCTTTTGTGCGACAAGAAACTAGATCTTTGCGCAGATGTGGAGTTAATTAAAGGATGACATGCACAAGTTCGTAAAAGGAAGAAAGGACGTAGTAGTATAAAAAAAATAAACATAATCACAGCTGAGTTGGCAGGCAGGCGCACATTCCGGCAGACTTTGGAGTAATCGCTCGATTTTTTGTTCTTTCTCGGACGTGATGGCATTGCACGTGATGAAACCTCTCGTCTCAGCCTGCTGAGCCCCTTTAGAGGATCAATTAAACCTTAAACGTAATCGTTGGTTCCAGGACTCGTCAGTGGCTCCTGGGCCTGTTACAAATTATTTAATTAAATTAAGGATCGTATTGTCAATACTTGGATCTGGCTGGTTTTTCGACTTCTTTGAAAAAATGAGACTTTCCGTAATTTAATTTTAAGTAAAGAAGGGGATTTCTTTGCGAATTTAAAAAAAGGGGGAACTATCTTATCATTTAAAAATATATTCCGTGAATTACACAAAGGGTTGAATGGTAATGGAATTTCTTTATGACTGATTTTTTGCCATCTCAGAATCATTTCAAGTCGAAAATTGAAATCATTATTCAAGTCTTTTTTGAAAAAATTCGATTTTAGTATCTAATTAATATTAAATGCATCAAATTGCAAATCACAGTAAAATGTTGTGCAACCATAGAACAAGTTGTTGTGTCTCAAGAACAATGTTTGCAATTCGAAAGAATTAAAAATTAATTAAACGAAAATCTATTAAAACCAAATATGTTGAATATTTTCTATCTTTTTAGGGAAATTTTTACATTCAAAATTCATTATAAACAATAAAAATGGACTTTATCCCAAAAAGAGCCCGATCGATTATTTTTATTCTTGTCTTCAAATATTTTTGGGACGTCACAGAAATTTTGATTTTACGTCATTCTAATAGTTCGCTTTCTGGTTTTAATTTTAAGGGCATGTACCAGTGTCACGTTACTACAATTACATGGTTTATACTCATCGGTTTTTTAAAATTGAAAAATGTTAATATTGTGTTAACATTTTTGGAAATAATTCCAAATATAAAATAAGGACAAGTTTCTCTGGCCTATTTGAGTTTTTATTTTGTTTATATAGTACAATTTTACAAATTTTTTATTTGAATGCAACTGAGGGCAGGGCATTGGAGCTTTAGTTCATATAGAGTTAATAAAATTGCACTATTTAAACAAAATAAATGCTGAAAAGAGCCAGACGTACCTTTATATATTTTGAGCAATTTTCCAAATTTCAGCATAATATATTCGATTTTTGACATTACCTTAACTAAAGTGCAACTTTCAAACTTGAAATTCAAGACAACAAAAATTGTGCCATTTTACAGTCTGTCAAGTTAAAGCGTGGGTGGCTTTACTCGCAGTCGGTAAGGTGTATCGACATGATTTTGGTGTCAAAATATTAAGAAGAGCTCCCTC
>NC_046665.1:47604654-47609642 GCF_010883055.1 Belonocnema kinseyi
GTTATTTAATTTAGATTATTATATATTTGTACATAAACAATATTCGTTAAAAGATCTGCGATTTCGTGTCAATGAATTTCCATTGTAGTCGTATTAACGAAGGGGTTTAGACTTTACACCACTCAAGTCCGATAAGACCATTTTTATTATATTTTAGTCATTTTACAATATATGTGCAATATTTATTGAAATTGTTAGAAAGTCATTATTATAGGCTTGTTTGTATTATATTAATTGTAAAAATTTATTTTTAAACTAGGGCCCTTTTAAATTAGAGTTTTAATTTAAAATAATAATTAATCCTGTCGGTTTTGAGTGGAAAGGCGGGAGTGTAAAAAGGCGAGTTTCTCCTTTTGTGCTTTTGTACGAAGCGCACGAGCAGTGCTTCTATCACGTCCACATTTTCGAATTAAAAAAACAAAAAAATCTATAGAAGTTGCTCGTGCTTTCATATGAGCAGATTTTATTTTCATGCCATAAAGCTCATTCTTAGGAGAATTTTGTTAATTATTGTAATAATGTAATCGGTGAGAAAAACCAACTAGATGTAATAAGAGCAGCTCAATGACACTAAGTGTGACTGTGCGTCTGTTGAGAAAAAAAATCTAGGTCTAGGTACATCTACCTATTTCGTTTAGTCTACGAAGGTACGTAATTTGTAAAAATCTACGGATTTTACTCAACATTATAAGGTGTATTTATGTTTCCTTGTGGTAAGGTTTCTGACAAATTCAGAATGAATACTTCCATTACTCGCGAGTCAAATTCAAAGCTTCTTTTCGAAACTTTAGTAGATCACGGGTTCTTGAAAAAGATTTATATTGCCAACTTGTTAGGTTTGTGTCCGTGGTACTTTGCGAAATTTCGCATAAACTCAAACCTCAATGTAGGTAAAGGAAATCTTCAATTCGGTACCTTCATTTTAAAAGAAATCCTCTTGGAATGTACAAGAACATCAAAAGCATTCAAAGGAATTCAAAAGAACAAAGAATTCAATGTGAATTCAAAATAATCTAAATAATACACTAAACCGTTTTAGATGTACATTACAACAAAAGTTCTTTTAATATGGAGATATCGAATTAGAATCCATTTTGAGTAAATATTTTCCGATTTGATTTCGCGATTTGACGTATTCTTTAGAATTAGGCGACGCTGAGTAACAAAGGACAAATGTTAAAATTAGAAGAAACTTGTGATTGTGCCATAATGTCTTGGATTTTGAATAAATATAGAATTATCGTGTAAATTTGTCCTTCGTTTCTTGTGAGCGTATTTTAGATCTGCGGATACGAGAAAGAGAATGATTATTAAGTACAGAGGCTCACGTTGATTTTTAATCAAAAAGTAGAAAGAGTGTGGTGAATGATAGTCGCAGATTGACGCCAGGAGTCGTCAAACTTAGCCAATCTGTCCGCCAAAATTGTGTCAAACATAATTTCTATGCAACATTACACACGTATATATTATAATAAAATAATAATTGTATAAATAAATACCAGAAAAATAGTCTGCATCTTTTCTTATTTCACCAGTACGAGATTAGTTTGTACAAGATGTTTTTTTCATTTCTACTAGCAAACAAAATTCTCACTGTTTTTTTTCTCCGGCAAGCAATTCCTCGTCATTTTCACTTATGACTATTTTGACTAATCTAATATTATGTATTTCTTAAACGCTAAAACAAGAATGAAAAAAATAATTTCTTACATATTATATACAAAGAGAAGCTGATTTTAAAACTTGAATTACAAATTTCATTTTTTTTTTAATCAAAAAAGCGCATCATATTTTCTGTATTCTAAAATTAAAAATAAATATCAATCATTACAGAATTAAGGAGGAATTTTTTAACCTGAGTAGAAAACTCTTAGGAAAGTACAAAATTACAGGGCCTGAAGTAAAAATCCCAACTGCTGTTGGTAAAATATTTTGTCGTGTGAAAACACCGTTTTTTAGTTTTCATTCCTAATTTTTTTTAATTCCTTTTCTTTTTAATGAGCAAGGAGGAGTCTCTGAATGTAGGGGTTTTGATAATTGCGAAAATAGTTCAGATAATAAATGAGGTTAACCTAGAACCAAACCTCAAATCTACGAATGAAGATTAAAAAACGGGTGCTTTCACACAGAAAAGCACTTCACCGGCACTTTTTGCCAGCTGTTGCAGTATCCTTAAAACTAAGAGAAACTTTTTGAAGCGACTCCTTCTGTAATTCTGAGACTTTTTCTACGAAACATCAGAATCTTTATTAAACTACACTTCCTCGTTAATACAGAAAAAATACCCTTTAAAAATATCGTTTCCTCGGCTCGTGACGATTGTCCAAGTGTCATATAATCTATAAGAGTCTCGCTTTTAGAATCTCATAAACCATTTTATTCCTAAAGTAGGGCATATCTTGTTGTGTAAAGGTGATTTTCCTGTTGGCGCAAATAAACTCGGCGAACATGCATGAGAAGACGCCGCAGTCGCTACCGTTCATCTGCTGGGGAATGTCTTGGACACTTTCGAGTTTCCAGTCGTTGGTGTCGTACGTTTTTTTCTTTTTATCAAGGCTTTCATCCTCCAAATATCGGCGGAGAGCGACCAGACATTTTGGATTAGCACTGCCCATACTGTCAAAATATCTGATCGTCTTATCCCTAAAGTCGATGATGGACATGCACCAGTGAATTCCGAGATGAATAGGAACAACCACGATGTCCATGGAGAAGATGTCGGCTTTTCTTGTCCATCTTTTAAGCGAGGAGTGTCCTCCGGAAAGTAATTTCGGATAAAAGAAGGTATTCATACTGTAGACCTTGGGGAATTTATCTCCCTTTCCCCGTTCCATGATAAGATTCACGTAAAAGTTGATGACCTCGTCATTCAGCCAGTTTAGCCCAGCAAGGGTCTGGATATCTTTGCGGGTGACTCTTAATCCGAATTTCTCGACTAAAACTTCATTCGAGGAACGTGGCGCCAGCGCACTTCTTACTTCGACGAGCATCTCGTCCGTGAGGGTGGGAAGAGGCTCTTCTTCTGGTTCTTCCCTGTCGTCGATCACAGCCTCGCATAATTTTAGGGTGCGTTGTAGTTGTTCTTCGAGGGTTGCAGCTCGGACACAGCGGTTCTTATCGGAGAGGATATTCGCTCGACGTTTCCATTCCTCGGCTTCCTGAAGTTGCTGCTTTATTCGATCTTCGTGTCGCTTCGCGATCTGCGGCACCAGGTCTTTCTTCAGAACTGACTTTGATGAGAGCGTATCACGCAAGGTGTTCGTCGGCAGAACCTTCAGAGGCACGCTGCTTCCTGCATATAAATGTTTTTTTTGTTTGGTTATTGTAAACACATAATCTGAAAGGGAATACACGGAAAGAAGAATCGAAGTATAATAGCATTAATACTTCTCATGCGAATCCGGCAGTTTTTTTTCTTACCATACTAGTCAGAATTCATGCATCAATTAAAAGTTTGGTACTTTAAGAGTGGGGTTGGGTAAGGTTAAGTTTTATCTAAGCATACATTCTTCAAAGCAATTTTTCTCACAGGCTCTATTGTCTTCAGACTGCAATATATATAAAGCTTCGGCAGAAAAAATTTCGAATTGACACAAGTTTTCTGTCCAATAAGTTCTATATTTATTCTTTTTATGCCATTTTTTCTATTGCACAGAAGTTCTGAAATCGCTAATGCCAACGAAAATTAGAAAATTAAATTCGGAAAGGAACGTCAAATATGTTTAGTCCTTCTAAGAAAATGCACGTATTGTTTGAAGTTGGCCACTTTACTTAGAGGTACTTTAAAAATATGTAATCGAGTACTCTAACTTCAGAAATTTTGAACACGTTAACAACATAAAATTAAATTCACTTAAGTGTTGAAAAAAATTCAAAAACTGAATTCGGAAAATTTTGCAAATTATTATTCTTCCTTTTAAAAATTATGACTGACATTACCGATTTGTTTTACTACTAGGACTTCTACGTCCTTGTTGTTAACTTGAGCTTTTCCATTGTCTCTTGTCCTTACATTCGTTTCTGAGTCTAGTTCCCAATTTATGTTTAAAATTTTTAAAAAATCAAGAATTTATGAACAATTCAAATTACATTTGCGCCTATAAAATGTAAAAGCGCTATAAACACGCTTTCGTACTTATGAATTAAATAGATAATCATGTAAGCAAAGTACAAAAAGGGCTAATTTACTACAAAAATAGTTATAGAGAATAAAAAGAAAGAGATATCGAGACCTTATAAGGGAGTTGCAACGATTGTACCCGGAATATTCTGTTAAACTGATCGTCCTTATCATCGGCGCTCTAGGAGGTGCCAAGCTTTCACTTGCTAATAGCCTAAAAAGCATCCCTGCGTGTCAACAATATGCTAGAACACTTGCAGGAAAAATGCAGAAGGCGGTTGTCCTTGGGTCACTCCGTGTTCTTAAGGTGCACGAGGCTTTTTCTGGATCGTCGTATTGATTCCTTTACAGACTGTAACCACCTATCTCACGGTTGTGAGACCTAGTTGTGGCTGAAATTTTACCGCGACTTCGCTGAAAGCGGGTGCAATTTTTCAGATTAGCACCCGCTCCCGGCGAAATCCTGCGGTTGTCCTTATGACAAATTTTTAATTAATTATATATATATATATGCGAACCGTAAAACAAAACCAACGGCTGATCATAAGACCAAAAGACCAAGACAGTACGCGTCCCGCATTCAATGTGTGATTGACTACATCACATCTGGCAGGAATTTTACCGCTAAGGTTCGAAAGTTCGCGCGCGAACTCCGGACCCGTTATCACACAGTTAACAAGTCAATGCTGCTGACCATCAGGCAACATATTGTTGAGAGAATACGTATACTATCTGACGCTGAGAGAAGTCTAGAGCGGAGGGAGAAGTGGGTCAGAGAAAATTAACAGTTTCTCTCTGACCCATCTCGACTCTTCCAAGACCCTCCAGTTACTGTCGAACACCCACCCAAACCAGAGGAGGTCGAAGT
>NC_046665.1:47609742-47611877 GCF_010883055.1 Belonocnema kinseyi
ACGTCTCACGACCGTGAGATAGGTGGTTACAGTCTGTAACGGAATCAATAAGACGATCCAGCAAAAGCCTCGTGCACCCTAAGAACACGGAGCGACCCAAGGACTACCGCCTTCTGCATTTTTCCCGTAAGTGTTTTAGCATATTGTTGACACGCAGGAATGCTTTTTAGGCCATTAGCGAGTGAAAGCTTAGCACCTCCAAGAGCGCCGATGATATGGACGATTAGTTTAACAGAATATTCCGGGTACAATCGTTGCAACTCCCTTATAAGGTCTCGATACCTCTCTTTCTTTTCATTCTCCTTGGCTATGATGTTTTTGTCAGCTGGTGCCGAAAATTCGATAACGAACATGGTTCGCTTCCGAAGTCAAGAAGAACCATGTCAGGCCTCGAGTGAGCAACAGAAACAATTGTCGAGAATATAAAGTTCCAGTATATGCGGCACTTCCCATTCTCGACAATTGACTCAATTTCCCTAGGAGCGATTAGAGGAGTGATATTAAGGTGAATGCCGTAGGAGTGACAGAGATGGTAATAAAGAGTTCTTAGTGCCGCAACAACTAGATAGTATGTGAGCTAAATGCTCGGGGTGTGCATGGCACGCCCTGCAGCTATCATCGGGAATGTCTTGGCTCAAAATGTGGCGACGGTATGTTAAGGTGGAAATGACACCGTCTTGGCATGCAAAAATGAAGCCCTCTGTACCAGACTTCAATCCGGGCGATTTAAAGAAAGCAAACGTTAGCTCACAAGACATTGACTGATCCTTCACATTTCTGTGGAAGATACCGTGCATCCTCTTATCTAGGAGCTGTTTACGAAACTTTTTCTCTTGTGCTTTCTTAATCCGGGCTTTCAGGAGTGAGTACTCGAGATGGATTAGATTTGATGCATTTTGCTCACCCCTAATACTGAAGTGAAGTCCGAGTGTTTCAGCAGCCTCCTCCGCTGCTTTGTACAGAAATGCTCCTTTGCCCACTTCTTCGTGATTCCTGACCATTTTAAGAAGAGGGTCTCTTCCATTTGCAACTCTATGTGCTGTACCCAGAATAATCCTGTTGTGAAAATATTTAAGACTCAATATTCCGCGACCCCCTTGACGGCGTGAGATGTACAGTCGCGGAACGGAAGACTTAAGATGCATGCTTGTGTTCATGTGCATAACATTTCTTGTCCCGATATCAAGAGATCTGAGCTCGTTCTTCGTCCATGGAACTACTCCAAATGAATAGCGTAGTATCGGGACGGCAAACATGTTCGTTGCAGATACTTTGTTCCTCGCCGACAGTGTCGGATGAGACGTTTGTATCTGCTTCGGAGAGTATCCTTTATAGATGTCACATCCTGAATGCGGCTCTGTGGCACGCCCAGGTATGTATAAGTCTCTCCAGCGCAAAGGTGTCGTATGGTGCTTCTATCAACGAGCTCAGGATTTTCAGGGATGCCATTAAGTTTTCCTCGCTTCAAATAAACCTTGGCGTATTTGTCTAACCCAAATTCCATTCCAATTTCCTTAGTATATCGTTCGACAATCCCCAGAGCTAGATGCAGTTGCTCTCTGTTTTTAGCATAGATCTTAATATCGTCCATGTAAAATACATGAGTGACCTTGTACTTTCGATCTGCAGGTTTGCCGCACAAGTGCCCGTCGGAATGGCGCTCTCTCTCTCTGAAACGTGACCTTGTTAGTTGTCACACGATTTTTGCCAGATGAGATAGTAAATCTGGTTTTCCAAAGCGGCAGCAATCTCTCTATGCACCCAACTATTTGCGGATGAACCTTTAAAATTTCCAAAAGACAGATGATAAGTCTATGGGATGTCGAATCGAAAGCTTTCCGATAATCAATCCAGGCCATCGATAGGTCACGCTGGTAGAATGCTGCATCTTTGCAGACACATCTATCGATGAGCAGGTTCTTCCGACATCCGGCTACGCCTTTCATTGAGCCTCGTTGTTCATACATTTCTTGCCACACAGGTTCAATTGCCCGAACAATCCTATCATTTAGGATAGCTGCGAATATCTTATGAAGCGTGTTCAGACAAGTTATTGGCCTGTAGTTCTTCGGGTCAGCTAAGTTGCCTATTTTTGGCAGGAGTATTGTGCGCCCTTCCACCAACCACTCTGGAAT
>NC_046665.1:47611977-47614823 GCF_010883055.1 Belonocnema kinseyi
GAGACTCGTAAAATGCCTACGCCCAACAGAGCGAATTAAGAAAAAAATAGCCGAATTTTTTAATTGTTGATAAGATTGTTCCGTTAGACGTAAAGAGATTTAAAATGTTAATTTTTGACACCGGGTGTTGATGCGGCCATTTTGGATATTTGTACACTTTTGTCAAATTTGAAATACAAATTTCGGACTAAAGGCGATCAATGCCGCAGTTTTATAATGCAAAAACTAATGTATTTCCGAATAAGTTCGTAATATAAAATGGTTTTTTAAATATTTATGTTTTAATAAATCTTACAAAATCACGAAATGACTGAAATAGCTGTAAAAAATACATAAAACTAGTGCCAACGATACAATCATTGGCTACACCCATGGATAATCAATTTTAGAAAAATTTAAATAACCATAGTTAATTTAAACGTTAAAAATAATAGATAATTTATATTTAATGAAATGAACAATAATTTAATAGGCCAATGATGATTTTTCACTAAAATATGGTGAAATACAGTCGATGGTTTCATTAGGTTATAGATTAATGATTTTGAAAACAGCGATTGATTAGCCACTAAATCGAATAATCATATGCCAGAGCCAAAAACTGTTTTTGACATCAATTACACTCATTATTCTCAACACAAATTGACAAACAATTATATACATAGTCTACAAAAAGTTGAAACAATTTTGAATGCCTTTTTGCAAAGATATTATTTGTTTGCTTTTGAGATATTGTATTCAATCAATATGTTTCCGCATAATTCACGAGGACATTAATTGGCCACACATTTATCAATAAGGTAGCAATTCGGCAGACGATTTGAAATTCCCGGTAATTCCCTAGTTAAGTTTTTCAATCTTCCCGGTCAAAGAAAAGTAACATATTCATACTTGTCTCAAAATGCAAAACATTTATTTTAACTCATGACTTTCAATCCAAAAATACTTTAACAAGAAATAACGTTTTTCAAGAAAATAGTTCAATTTTCAACTTAAGTTATGCATTTTCAACAAAAATATTAGTTTTCAACGAAAACAATGAGTCTTTAACTGAAATAGTTGAATTTTCAACCAAACAAAAAATTAATTTTTACTAAAAATAAAATGTTAATCAAGAGTTAAATTATTAAATTTTAGGTTCAAAAAATTAATGTTCAAACAAAAAACTGAATTTTCAACTAAAACTGTGGAATACTCAATTGGAGTAAGTTCAATTTTCAGGTAAAGAAATAAATTTTCATAAAAAACAATAACTTAAAAAAAGTTATTTTTTTAAAACAAAGTGACGAATTTTCAATTGAAATTGTACATTTTTAAATTTAATAGTTTAATTTTGGACCAACTATAGATAAATTTTCAACCAAGAAGATTAATTTCTACAAAAAATATGAATTTCATACGAAAAAAATATCATTTTTTAAACTAAAAATTATATATTTAAATTTGAATACTTAACATGAATATTCAACCAAAGAGATGAATTTTTAACTGAAATTATGGGATATTCAACTGGAATTATAGCTGTATTTTTAGTTCAAATAAATAATAATTTTTAATCAAGAAAGAAACAAATTTTAAATGTTCATTTTTTCGCAAAAAATTCCTTTTCCTTCAAAGAAAAAAGAAGTTTTCAATCAAATCACTCATATTTCAACCAAAGAAATGAATTTTTAATTGAAATGATGAATCTTCAACCGAAAAAATTAATTTTTAACATAAGAGTTTAACTTTCAATCAAGTGATTTCATTTCCAACGTAAAGGTGAAATTTTCTAATTAAATGATAAATATGTAACTTAACTTGAACTGTACTTGAATTTTCAATCGATGTTTAACAAAATATGTGGCTTTTCAATGAAATAGTTGAATTTTCAATTAAAAAGGACAATTTTGCATCTAAATTGTTTAATTTTGAACCAGAAAAGATGAATTTTTAACAAAAAATTGACATTTAAATTTTCAAAAGGAGGGAATTAATTTTTAAACAAACTGTTGCATTTCCAACTAAAATGAATCTTGAACTGGAATAATTAAAAAGTTTACCAAAAAGAATAAATTTCAACTATAAAGATTCATTTTCTACAAAAAAGGAAAATTTTTCACAATGTAAATTCATTTTCAAACAACCAGTTTAATTTCTGAATAAAAAATATCAACTTTCAACCAAATAGTTGAATTTTCATCCAAACAAATATTTAAAATATTTAACTCGAATGCTTAAAATTTCAGTTAAGAACATTTATTTGCAACAAAGTAGTTATACTTTCAACCATAGATGAATTTTCAATTATAATGATGAATCTTCAACCAAAAAAATTAATTTCTTACGAAAGAGTTAAACTTTCGATTCTCTAAACTGAACAGAATTATTAAAATAATGAAAACTTAAATTTTTTTAAGATCAGAAGTAAATTCCCGGGTTTTAAATTAAATCCTTTTATTAAAAGAAAGGAAAGAAAAACACTTAATTATTCGTGTAATTGTAATTGAAAGTTTTATTTTTACTGTATTATAAAAAATAACACAGGCCCACAAAAAAAAAACAAAAGTGTCTGTGCAATTGACCAGACCTATATATTCTTGTGTATTTTTCGACGCTGAATCCGAATTAACAATAAAAAAGTAGGGTCCAGCTACTTTTTATGGGTTTTTGTTCGAAAAACCTCATTTTTTACGGGTTTTTCATGGTTTTTTTTTAAATAAAAAAAAATAAAGAAAATTTTTATTTTTTTGACTTCAGAATCCAATTCTACGGGAAAAAATACATCGAAAACCATGTTTTGATTTTTTTTTACAAAAATTTCAACCCACCATACGGCGATGAAAAGGTAGAAAATCGCGAAAAGT
>NC_046665.1:47614923-47617450 GCF_010883055.1 Belonocnema kinseyi
TATTGCAAATTCGGATTCAGCGTCGAAAAATACATAAGAATATATAGGTCTGGTCAATTGCACAGACACTTTTGTTTTTTTTTGTGGGCCTGTGTAATTTAAACAGTATTTTTTAGTACAATTTCTGATCATTATTTATCAATCATTTATTTATTTTATTATTTTTGAATATTATATTTCCTATTACCACCGGTTCTGGACGTTTTACTCCAGCCTCTCTAGCCCTTTTATTTTTTCCTGCGTGTCATTCTAATGAATTTAATTTTCTTTTATTACCTTTGTTTAAAACTGTGATGTGAGAATTATAGAAAGGTACATTATCGAAGTACTATTTTGACATTTCCCAATTCAATTTTCGAATTTTAGATCACCGCGCTTCCGCGGAATAGAGACAGTTAAAAGAAAAACTTATATACATAGAACTCCATGGAAACAAAATATGTGTTGATACAACGTTATTTCAGCCGAGGCTTCAATTGATGTCTGAGAATCGGTCTGCTTTTTCGAGAAATGCCCATCTCTATTAGGTAATTTCACTTCAAACATCAGTTAAATTCACTTCGTTGACTGCTGATAGGAAAACAAGGGACCAAATGCCTGAGATTCGGTCCATATCTGCCCTATGTTGGTAATAACTTCGTAGAAACTAATTTTTTCTATATAATTGTTTTCAAAGAATAGTTTTTACCCTTTAAGTACTATTTAATGAAATCATAACATGATAATGATGATGATAATAATAATAATAATAATAATAATAATAATAATAATAATCAATGTACCTTTACCGAGGTTCTGGTGGTTCGGAACCCACCTTAAGCTGTAGGTCCCCCCATCGTGTACTTGACTGCAACCCAGTCCGCCAATGATGGGGTAAAACCAGGCTTTGTCCAATATGTCTGGGCAGACTGCTCTCATCAGATCACTTGATTGCATTATAAAAATGCGTCCGTGACTGATGATATATACCGGGACAGCCCCGTGCAAAAATGATCAAATAAAAAAAAAATCCAACTCTAACCAAAAATTCCTTCGACATGTTGGGCAGTATAAGCCTGTGACAACATTTCAACACAGAAATGTTTTTTATAATAATAATAAGTCTCGGTGGCTCAGTTGGTTAGACACTCGAACTTCACCTCAGAGGTCTGGGGTTCGATCCCTGAGCCGGTACCTCTAGAAATTTTTCAATGTACCTTTACCGAGGTTCTGGTGGTTCGGAACCCACCTTAAGCTGTAGGTCCCCCCATCGTGTACTTGACTGCAGCCCAGTCCGTCAATGATGGGGTAAAAGCCAGGCTTTGTCCAATATGTCTGGGCAGACTGCTCTCATCAAATCACTTGATTGCATTATAAAAATGCGTCAGTGACTGATGATATATACCGGGACATGCCCGTGAAAAATGATCAAATAAAAATCCAACTCTAACTAAAAATGCCTTCAACATGTTGGACAGTATAAGCCTATGACAACATTTCAACACAGAAATGTTTTTATTCTCCATTAATTGCGAAGATATTACAGCAAAATAAAGTTTTCTACCATGCATTTGATCCATTGTTTCCCCTCAACTTTCAACGAAATGAAGTTAGCTGATGGTTGAAATGAAAATACATAATTAAGAGCGGTAGTAATTCAATCAAACTATCGTTCGTTCGATTAAAAGTCCATTTGAACTGGAAAATATGCATAAGGATAGACTGTATTGTTTGCTATCATTATTATTACACCATTAAGGCATTTCCCTTTCGGGGTAGGCGTGACTTACTCGGTAGGGGAAAGGAGTAGTGTGTGGAAGGGATAGAGATTTTTTAGATTGATCCAGAATTCTCGTGCTATTTAAGTAAATAACACGTTCGTTCCGCAACACTGCTCCGACCCAGGTTGCTGATCAATCTCTCTAGGAATCACCCCAAGCGAAGAACCTCAAGAAGTCGTTACGTAAGGCTCCCCACTTGGGTCTCTTAGTAGCCAAGGTCTTTGTTTCAGGCGCCATTCATTCTACTGACACTCTTTTTATTAACTGTTTGCCGCTCAACATGTCCGAACCATCTTAACCGATTTCTTTCCCATGTGTCTACTAGCGTCTCTTCTGCACCATATTCTTTTAGAATTATCTCGTTACTTACTTTTTCCATCAGGGTTTTCCCGCATATTAAGGGCATGAATCTCATGTCAATTGCGTTAATTTTACTCTTATCTTTTTCTTGATAAGTCCATGTCTCGCTACCGTATAGTACAGTCGGTACAAATATAGAATTATGTATTGCCATTTTAGCTTTATTTGATATATTTTTACTTCTGATAAGGGGACCTGCTCTACCAATAACCTTCTTACCTTCATTTATTCGTCTACCTAATTCCTCATCTATCTTCCCGTCCCTAGTAAATAAGCTACCAAGGTATACGAACTTATCGATTTGCTCAATTCTCTCATCATTTAATAAAATATTGCATAGTGTTTTCTCACTCTTTCCTTTGAACACCATAGTTTTTGTTTTATTTGCGTTAATTTTGAGGCCCATG
>NC_046665.1:47617550-47619490 GCF_010883055.1 Belonocnema kinseyi
TTGAATAATATCGGAACAGTCACTCAGTTTCCCATTCACTCTTACACTCGCTTTGCTACCTGTATATATTGTTTTTATAGCTTGTAGGATCCATCCATTGACTCCTTACTCTTTCAGGACTTCCCAAAATTTACTTCTATCTACCTTGTCAAAAATTTTTTCTAGGTCCACAAATGCACAGAAAACTTTTTTCCTACTCTCAAACTTTTTTCTGTTATTTGCCTTATGCTAAATATTTGATCCGTACATGACCTTCCTGGCATAAACCCACTTTGGACTTCCCAAATCTTTGCTTCTGTTATTTTCATTACCCAACGAATAAGAATTTTTGAATATATTTTACTTACGGTGCTTAACCCTTAAACGGCCAAAACGCCACTACCGGTACACTGCTTTTCAACGGCCAATAACTAAGACTATTCGACACTAGAGAAAATTGAGACACATATTTTTATTGCTTAAGATCTCCTCTTTCCGACGGTGCTAATGAAATTCCTCAAAAAATTTATTTATTATCCCAAAATGCAGTTTAAACAAAAAAAAGCGTGATTTTTCGTGCCTATTTTTTTTGTGAACCATTTTCCAAAGCTTTTAGAGTCTGTAATTAACCTGGAGTCTCACTAACCGGTGGAATAAATGTCTAAACTTTGAGAATCCATGGTCCAAAGATCGATTTTTCGTTTAAGTATTTTCAAAATGGCGTCTTAATGGCAAAATTTTTGTGAAAATATTCATGAATTTTTTTACAATAAACGATGCGCTTTTCGGAAAAATCATCAAGAATAAAAAGTTCTTGTAATCAGCCAAGGAATACGCCTGAATTTTTTCGAAGCGTTTTGAGTAAAATTTTGGATTTTGCATATGAACAATTTTTGCAAAATTCAAAATTTTGCTCAAAACACTCCGGAAAAATTTAGGCGTATTCCTCGGCTGATTACAAGAACTTTTTATTCTTGGCAAATTTTCCGAAAAGCGTATAGTTTTTCAATAAAAAATTTCCAACGACTCCGTAACCTTTATTGCATTCTGACATCAAACCACACCTTCACCGCATTGTCATCCTGGGAATTTTCGAGTACACCCAGCAAAAAAAAAATGCCAAAGCGTAAAGCCTCAAAAATTGCAACAAACTCCGAATCGGAATGGGATTCCGATGAAAATGATGAACGTATCATCATACCTAATCCAGATTACTCTGGCTCTGATGGAGATGATTCGTCAGATGACGAGAATTCGGGATCGGAATTTCCCAGGCCGAATTTTAAAATTTTTTCACGAATAATAGTCATCATTTACAAATGCTACCGTAATTTGTGAAATTTGCAACAAGAATAATATATCTAAATTGAAAACGAAAGATTTCTGTAAAGAAATCAGCAGGAAATATTTGTCGCAAGCAAAACTAGGTGATTTCGAAACTCACAGATGCGAATCACGAACAAGAACATTATGTAATAATGAACAATGTCACCAGAGGGCTACTAGATTTTGCATTGATTGCAACATGTATTGCTGCTTACATTGTTTCTCAAAATTATATTCTGAAACAGCAGGATCAAAATGATTTCAACGTATTGAAATCTGAAATGAAAAAAATTCTCCATAAAAAAAAAATTAAAAAATGTAAAAAAAAATATATAAAATACGTTAAAAAAAAGAGACTATCGATATTCGTCGACCTCCACGTTGATGATAGTTGGGCAACGTAAACTTCGTTTGCGGCATACGGACGATAGATATTCGTGAATCATTTTACTCTTACACGATGCTTAAAACTATGACAATTTTTTATTGAAAAACTATGCGCTTTTCGGAAAATTTGCCAAGAATAAAAAGTTCTTGTAATCAGCCGAGGAATACGCCTGAATTTTTCCGGAGAGTTTTGAGCAAAATTTTGAATTTTGCAAAAATTGTTCATATGCAAAATCCAAAATTTTGCT
>NC_046665.1:47619590-47621179 GCF_010883055.1 Belonocnema kinseyi
ACCATGGTTTCGTGTCTCCCAGACTGCTGTGGGCTAGAATGAAAGTAGGAATCAGAAGACTATTTATCATAGTATGCTACGCGCCGGTTGATAGTGATCCTAAAGAAGTAAAAGACGCCTACTGGGACACTTTAAATGACACAGTAAACATTTGCGAACATGGGGAAAGAATAATTCTACTAGGAGACATGAACGGTTGGGTGGGCATCCAAAATCAGGATACAGAAAGAGTATTAGGTAATTTTGGTAATCCAAGAACAAACTATAACGAAGATAAATTAGTTGGTCTATGCTTAGAAAGGGGTCTGTTTATTACAAATACTTGGTTTAGGCATAAAATGATCCACATGTACACCTGGTCTAAAGGAAATAGCCGCAGTATAATTGACTTTGTTGTTGCGGATGAAAGACTAAGGGAGTTAGTCAAAGATACAAGAGTCATGAGGGGTCCTGAATGCAATACTGATCATTACCTTCTGATCTCAAAAATTAACTTAGGTCGGGGATGAAGAAAAAAGAAAAACAAGAAAGAAAAATAAACGCGAATCAAAATTGAGAACCTACAGAAACCAGATGTGCGAATAGATTTCCAAAATAAGATAATCGAAAGCGTAGATAGGGCAACATTGGAAGGCCGTATAAAAAACAAAGATATAGACGGCGCCTGGACAATGTTACGGGATATCCTTGTTAGATGTACGATCGAAGTGTGTGGTACCGCAGTTGTAGGAAGAATTTCTGGTGATGCGTGGTGGAATGATGAAATTCAGGCTGCCAAAAAAGCAAAAAGAGAAACGTACAAGAGAACTTTGAAAGAAGCAGGAAACTACTTTATAAAAAAATGAAAGGAAACAAAAGTACAGAAATTGTCAACATGAGAAATAGTAGGGGGGAAATGGTATATGATGCAGACAGAATACTAGAGGCTTTCAGAGACTATTTTAGGAGACAATTCGGAGATGAAGCTATATGACACCACAACTGCGATGTTGAACACGATGCGATGGAAAACTCAATTGAAAAAGTCTGTGTCACTGAGGTTGGGGATATAATTAAGAACTTGAAAAACGGTAAGGGTGCCGGGGTAGACGGTATTAACGCGGAAATGCTTAAACACGGTGGCGCGTGCATACCACATAGACTGTGCGAATTGATAAATTTATGTTTCGAGATGGGAGACGTCCAAGACGATTGGAAAAAAGCGATTATCGTACCAATATACAAAAGAAAGGGAGATAAAAGCGAGTGCAATAATTACAGAGGCATTAGCTTATTAAAACCCTTAAACGGCCAAAACGCCACTACCGGTACACTGCTTTTCAACGGCCAATGACTAAGACTATTCGACACTAGAAAAAATTGAGACACATATATTTTTATTGCTTAAGATTTCCTCTTTCCTACGGTGCTAATGAAATTCCTCAAAAAATTTATTTATTATCCCAAAATGCAGTTTAAACAAAAAAAAAAACGTGATTTTTCGTGCCTTTTTTTTGTGAACCATTTTCCAAAGCTTTTCGTGTCTGTAATTAACCTGGAATCTCACTAACCGGTGGAATAAATGTCTAAACTTTGAGAATCCATGGTTC
>NC_046665.1:47621279-47632837 GCF_010883055.1 Belonocnema kinseyi
TTTAGATTATACGCCCAACTAACACCTTTATGCAATAAGTTTATTTTCTGAGTCGAAATCATGTCAAAGTTAAGTATCAAATCGTCATATGGTGGAGATTGCAGTTCTAACCTCAGTCCCACCAAAAACTTCAGTTAATAAGGGAGGGTTGGGAGAGGGGGGAGGTAGAATTGTAACATAGAAAAAAACGAGATTTTATACATAAGCCAAATTCCGTATTATTAAACAGTTAGTAGTTAATAAGGTCAGAGTGAACATTCAAATCTACAAATTTAATACCGGAAAAATCGTGAATTAACTACCTTTCATTTACATGTTGATTACTGCACAATTTCAAATTGGAAACCTAAGTCACGTTAAACAATATTATCCGGTCGGCCATACGGACAGACACTTTGTAATTTTAATATTTAATTTAAATAGTTTTGAGTTTAGATTTACAAAAATAATTTTTTTCCACGCAAAGAAACGTTGATATTAGGTTCTTCTTTATAATTTGTATAAAGCCTATTTCCTTTAAATTTCCAACCTAACCTCTCATTGACAGTAAATTTTCGGAATACTTTTCATTTATGATTACCTGCAGAATGCGAAACTTGCTTTCAATTAAAAAAAAGCTTTAAACTTAAAAAATATTAGCTAGCAAGAAAGATATAAAATTTCACATTTCTCTACGAATTAATTACATTAATTAAACATTTATTTATAAAAGTCCTTTATAATTATTTATACGAGGATTAATTCAATACAATTTACCACTCCGGGCAACTGAGCGTTTACGATAATTTGGAATTAACCTGTACCGTTTTAAAGAATTAACATTCCACCTTTCTTGTATTTTTCTACAGCACAAAAAATACGGCGTTATTCAACTATTCTAGTTCAAATCTGCTTCGGTTCAATCGAGCGATAGTTGGACTGAATAATTCATCCGATTTCGGCAGAGGATTCTCGGCATGAAGCACAGTGTAGCCAAAAGCATTTCTTGTGGATAAACCAACATTTTTAATTTAAAAACAAAATAAACAATATTTTTATCCTAACTTTTCATATGCGCATTTTTTTTAAGATCTGCGAATTGACTAAAGAAGAGATTAAGTCAGCGTAATTACTATCTAGCAATAGTTTTCAGTAGGTTAGAGTAAGAAAAAAAATGGTTTGCAATGTTTTAAACAAATTAATTAACAAAATCCATTTTTTGTGACTCGCAATTATTAATTGTTTGAAATTCACAATTTTATTATATACAATATAAGAGAAATGTATGTCTAATTGCGATTATTTAAAAATATCTGCTGTTTGGCAATTATTTAACAATTTTTATAAACAAAATACACAGTTTTCTTATTTCACAATGAATAGGCTCCATTTTTCTGCAGAATCGACAAAAAATGTCTTGCCAATGAATCATTGCTTACATTTTTTTCAAATTTACAGCTGGTAATTATTTAAACGATATTGATAAAAAAATTCACATTTTTAACATTATTCCACGAATAAAGGAAGTTTTTGCGGAACCCACTAAAAATATATCAATAGTGACTCACAGCTTTGATTTTCTTCAAATTTATCAAAAATATTAATTTGTTAAACAATTTTTATAAATAAATACACACTTTCACCATTTTTCAAAGAATAGGCTGCATTTCCTTTCCTAAATCAACTAAAAATGTATTTCCAATCACTTTTTGCTATGATACTTTGTTTCATATGAACAAGTCATTGACAATACACTGTTAGTCGATGTTGCTAAGAAAGTGGAACCTACTCTTTACAAAATGGTAAAAATATGCGTTTTTAAAATAAAAATTGTTAAAACGATTGATATTTTTGGTAATTTGAACATAATTACAGCTAGGAATCACTGCTAATATATTTTTAGTTGGTTGCATAAAAAGTGTCCCTATTCGTAGAATAATGTTAAAAATGTGAATTTATTTATAAATATTGTTTAAATAATTAAAAGTTGTTAAACTGATTCTGCGAAATATGGAGCCTATTTATTGTGACATACGAACACTGTAAACTTGTATAAAAATATTGTTTAAATAATCAACACTTTTTCTAATTAGAAAAATGTGGGAAGAAGAAATAATTAGCAAAACATTTGTTGTTTATTCCACAACGAAAATGAATATTATTCATGAAAAAATGGCCAAACTGTGCATTTTTACATAAGTATTGTTTTAATAACAAACAGCTCTTGTTAATTAGACAAACAATGCAACAAGGAGTCATTGGTAAGACATTTTTGGCCGATTCTACAAAAAAAAATGGAGCCTATCCATTGAGACATACGAAAACTGTGCTTTTGTTTATTAAAATTGTTTAACTAATTGACAAACAGAAGATATTTTTAAATAGTCACAATTAGGCATACATTTCTCTCATATTATATATAAAAACTGTGAATTTCCAACAATTAATAATTAAGAAACACAAAAATATGGCTTTTGTTTAATAATTTGTTTCAAACATTATAAACAATTTTTTTCTTACTCTAACCTTTTGAAAACTATTACTAGATAGTAATTATACTGATGCCTACTGGCGGCTTGCTGTCTCGCATACGCAATGGGTGTGAAACATTCGTTGGAAGAATCGAATAACGAAAGAGGCCGCAAGCAAAGAAGAAGAATCCCATACAGAAATCGCATGGGTATTAGAGTGGTCTAAAAAAGCCTGTTTAAATATTCATGGGTGACTGGAAATTCGCATAGCCTAGACAAAATCAGAATGTGTATTTTTACATTCTCATTCCTGAGAATGTAATGTATTCGTCCAAATTTTCGATCTCTGATTTTTAACGATCTTTACGTTTCGGCACTCACAGAATCCGAGAATCATAAAATTTCATCAGTGTATGTCTGTCTATATGTATGGCTACCTTAATGTCGTGGCCACGCTAACTTTGAAGGATTTGTCCAATCGAGTTCGCATTTGATACACTTCTGAAGGTACTCCGATATTTCGAACAAAAATTAAAAAATTGGGAGCATGTTCAAAATTTTGAAATTTTTTTTTTAAATTTAAAATTTTTTTGTCGAAGTTTCTTATAGATGGGTGAAAGACTGGCAAATTATCTAAATAAAATTTTTTATTTTTATGAAAATTATAAAAGTTATATACTTTTCAAAATTTTCAAAAAATATAAAAATTTATTTTCTTCATAGATCCAAAAATTTTAGAAAATATATTTCAAAACTATTCTAGCCGATTTTTTCGATTAGCCCAAAATTAAAAAAATTATAGCATTTTTAACATTTTCAAATTTTTCTTTTCTTATTATAAAAATGTTTGTCAAAGTTTCTTATAGATGTGTAAAAGACTTGCAAATTATCTAAATAAAATGTTTAATTTTGATGAAAATTAGAAAAGTTATATATTTTTCAAAATTTTCAAAAAATAGAAAAATATATTTTTTTCATAGATCCAAAAATTTTATTCAAAATTTTCACTAGAAACCAAATATATTTGAAAACTATTCTAGCCAAATTTTTTGATTAGCCCAAAATTACAAAAATTAGAGCCTGTATAACCTAACTGTTAAGCGCGAAGCGCGATTATCGCAATGAGAATGTAATCGTCAAGGCCGTAGGTACTTTGAGAACCTTCTTTAATGACAAATTAAAAAAAAAGTGTTCAGCTTCACTTAAGAAAAAGGAAGATCAGAATAAGCAGTACCAGATCAAGGTACACACACACAAAAAATTGTAATAGACATTTGATATAATAGTTTTTAACATAGAATGTAGAAAATTTCGCATTGTGGTCTGTTCACAAATGTGGAGGGTAATGCAAAGGCTGAGTGCGAGGGAAATACATTACCGAGCGTGAAGTGCGAGATAAATATATTATCGAGCGCTAAGCGCGAGAACCAACAGTCGCGCGCCCTAGGCGCGCTCAAACTAGCGAGCTAAGCAATTATTCCTCTTATGGAGTTTAACACGTAAAAATACAACTTCTTTTTCAAGTTCAATTTCTCATACAAGTTATGAACCAATTTATTCAATCTTGGACGGATTCTATTTTAAATCATGCAATGAGGTCTGCATGAGGTTTTTAGAATATTTCGACATGAATGTATGTTATTCTACACTCAAAATAAAGGAACATTGTTAAAGAATGGTGAGCTGTGGAAGATAACCTTACAATTGTTTACCAAAAGCCACTTTCTCAATTTTGGTATTTTTCTCGGATCATTTGATAGAACTCAGAATTCCTCATCGCGCGCGAATGTTAGTTCTCGCGTTTTGCGCTCGATAATATATTTGTTTCGCGCTTCGAGCTTGATCTTTCTGCACATACTTTTTAAAACTAAAGGTGAAAGTATCGACAACAGTAATTTGGTGATTGTGAATTCTTTTTTGTTAAGGCTCCTTCGGCTTTAACAAACACATTCTCATCACGTATCTCGTGTTTCGCACTCGAGTTTATCCCTGAAATTTTATATCATTTCCATAAATGTACATTATTATAATTCGAAACTTGCATTGGTATTAAAACAGACGAAATTTCATTGTCCCGTTTCAAAAAATGCGCATTCTGTTAAAAAAAAATTAGCTATTCAACGTTTTATTGCAACTTTTGTCGTTTTTTCATAAACTGAATTGACTCATTTCCGATGTTTTTTTATAATTTCAACTTTAGAAATACGTTCTACTGAGAAGCCTTACCGATTTTTAACTTCTAAAGGATGTATATATGTATATTTTTTTTTGAAAGTGCATTATTATATTTGAGAATATTTGAAATACTGTGAAAACGTTGCATGAAAAAATGTAACTTTTGGATTTTCCATTATTTTTTATGCTGTCAAAATTTATTTTTTGATTTATCAAGAAAATTCAAAAAGTTGTTATGATAATCTTCTAGGGCATTTAGAAATCCATTTTTTTCTTCTCTTGCCATTTTTTTATATCATCCGTTAATTGGCTTAAAAGGCTCATTTTCGTGTGATTTTTGGAATTTTGTAAATGCTATGACTCACATAATTTTTTATTTTGTGAAAAAAGTCATCAGATCAATTGTTCGACTTTTTAATTACTATGAATAACCGTACAGACAATTTTTGAATTTTGAAAAAATGGTCTCAAAAATATTTAAAAGGCGCTCACTTTTTTAATTTGTATCCATGATAGCTGGCTAAAGAACTCAACCTTTAGTTTAGGACACTTAAAAAGTGTACTAGAGGCCAATCTAATAGAATTTTTTTAAAAGTTATCGTGCTGACAGACAGACAGGCATAAATACATACCGACAGACCGACAGACACATTTGTAAAAACCTATTTTTCGGATTTAGGGGGTCTCAAAACGTAGACATTTGACAAAAACTAAGGGGAAGGGTCGGGTTGTTAAATTTTACACATATGTAATACCTTCTCTGATGAGAATGTAAAAAAAACCACTTATAAAAATTCTTTTGCTCTACTTTCGGTGAAAAAATGTTATCTACCTATTTTGGCTTAGCTTGTGTCGTGTGTCTAAAAAATGAATTTTTTTATTTTAAATGTTTTTTTTTAAATACATAAAACAAAAGCTACGTATCCTATAAAAAAGTCTGACTAACGAACTTGGCATTTAGCTTAGGACACTAAAAGAGTGTACCAAAAGCCAATCTAATAGATTGAGATAACAGGCAGAGATAAAGACAGACATAACGACATACAGGTAGACACATTCGTAAAAACCTGTTTTTTGGATTCAGGGGGTCTCAAAACGTTGACCTTTTGACAAAAACGAGGGAGGTCAAATTTGATACAAATCTAATACCTTCTCTGGTGAGAATGTAAAAATGATTTGTCACGAATAATTTTTTCATAGTTCTGTTTTTAGTTTAAATCATAAAAAATAGCATCAAAAACATGAAATGTTAAATTTTTCGAAACCCCACACACGAGACGAAAAAGAAATTAAAAGACAAAAGTTGTGGTAAGAATGTGCCCACGCAGCGGACACATTTTTTCCTGTTAATGACGTTTTTCATGATTAAAGCCAAAACTAGGCATCCTATCAAAAAGTGGTTAATAAAAAATTTATAGATCTTTTTCAAATGCACAATTTTTGTGTTTTCTTTTTTTTACCGTATTTTACACAGTTTGGCCGAAAAATGTAATTTTTGAATCATATCGCGCGTTTATTGGCATAAAATGTCGATTTTGGTCTGTTTTTTTGAATTTTGTAAATACTATAACTCTGGTATTTTTCGAAAAGTCATTAGGATAAATTGTTTGACTTTTTGAATACTATGAATAACCGTACAGAGGATTTTTTAATTTTGAAAAAAGTGGTATCAAAAATATTCAAAATGTGCTTACTATTTGAATTTTTATTCAAAATGGCTGGCTAACGAACTTGACCTTTATTTTAGGACACTGAACGAGTGTACCAAATGGCAATACAATACATTAATTTTTTCAAAAGTTTTTTGTGTTCACAGACAGACAGACATACATGCATACAGACAGACACATTCGTAAAAACCTGTTTTTCGGATTCAGGAGGTCTCAAAACGTGGACATTTGACAAAATCTGGGGGGGGGGGTCAAATTTTACACAAATCTAATACCTTCTCCGATGAGAATGTAAAAAAAACTACATAATTTTGAAAACAAATTTTTGGCAGTTTTTATGAAATTGTAAGGTTATCTTCAACAGCTCGCCATTCCTGAACCACATTTTTTCACCCAAACAGTGAAATATGTGTTCCTTTACTTTGAGAGCAGAAAAACATACTTTCATGTCGAAATATTCTAAAAACCTCATGCAGACCTCATTGCATGATTTGAAATGGAATCATTCCTCGGTGTTATTTGTTCTCTGAGACTTCCAAGATGGATTTTGTCAACTTTTCGTATCTCAGAAATATTGTGTAACATATGTGAAACTAGGAAAATTCTACCAAAATTGCAATATTTGCGGACTTATTCAACGCTTTGGCTAAGCATGTGGGAAATAAAAATTTACAGAGTGTACTTTGAACCTCTCGAAATAAATCTGGAAAAGAACAAGTGAAATGGTCAGAGTTATCCTTTAAAAATGGGGAAAAACTGATAATTTTACTTCAAGTTCGGCCGTAGGCCTTTATTACGAGTGCAATAAACCACGTCAAATCGAATTTTTTTGGTGGCTCGAAATACAAACTGACCCTGATGTTAGTGGCAGAACAATGAGACCTCAACTCTCAAATAATAAATTGATAGGGTGTAGGTGTCTAGGTAGAATGGCGTAATAATAACAGGAATGAGGAGTGGATTAGTGGCCAGAGGTCAGACAGGTGCATACTTAGAATGGACTCACAGTTTTATTATTTTGACATTACTTTGTCAAAATTTTTTAAAACAATTTAGTAAGCTGAAAAATGATTCTGCAACAAAACAAAATAAGTATACTCTGATTTTGCCTAGTTTATACGAATTTTCAGTCGCCCATGAACATTTAAACATTCGCTTTTTTTGACCACTCTAATGGGTATTTTCAACCGTATTATAGTGAGGTAATAGCTTTTCTCATACAACGATACTACTTTCAAAGATGTTGAAGCTCGAATAGCCGTGCTACACGCTTTATTCTTTGGTTATACAGAGAACTGCCGCGCTAAAAGTGCATGAGTTAAATCAAATATAGCGCCGACTTCGAACCAATTTTGCACTTTCAAGTTCAGTACTGTAATAGAAAGAACTCATCTGGCAATTTATTATACTTCGATTTTTCTCTCCCTGCATAAATATCAATGAAATCTCACCTGCTTCTCTATATTTTTCTGTTGTCTTAACCGGTCTGTAGATGGTTTCTTCCCTCTCGACTTGAATCCTGGAGATCGAGGGCTGGGAATCCGATCTCATTCTGCATACCGAGGGAGACCGTTCCTGCTCCGGTTTCCAGGAACAGAGTTGTGACTTTTGAACTGGAATGGATTTTTGAGAGTTTTGAGACTCGTCACTTTTGTCCAATTCAATCACCTCTATAGGTGACGACACATATTTCTTTTCCGGTTCGTTGTGCAGCACTTGCACTTGCACTCGCCTCGGAACAAAATTCTGCAGCATCTCACCATATTGCCGTTTTTCCTGCAGCCTGAGGGTTCTGCTCAATGTCGAGTATCTACAGTCCGCAGCCATATTTGGAGTGGGAAAACCTTTTCCGTTAAGCTGTCCCATATTGGAGTTGTTGTCCGTACACTGATAGGAAGAATTCTTAGGTTGTGGAGTCCGACTGGAATTTGTTTTTGACGCAGGGAAGGAACGTCGTTTGTTTCCACGGCTGTTACTCATTTGGGTCGAAGATCTCAGTGGACTGGAGTTATACTCGGAGAGGATCTGGATGTCATCATTCTCATCGTTTTCATTATTTGCGAGGTCTACAAATATTTCTTTTCCAAAAAGGGTTTCATGGGAACGAAGCCGTTTGCTGTCGCTTACAAAGTCCGGGTCATAGGCGAGAGCCTCATTTGCTGTGCGCTTTCTAGTATTTCGATCTGCCCACGAGAATATACTGCGGAAAAAGTCAAACACGTTGTTCACCATGTTCATCATGACCACTTAGCGTGATCAGACATCAACAGCAAAAAATATTTTTTCGTTCTAAACCTCGACAATTCCATTCAGTGACGACCCTCAGTTTACGAGGAGAGCCTGAAAATTGTTTAAAACGTATTTTACAAACATATTGACAGAAGGGTTAGGGAGTAACATGCGCTGTGAGCAGAGAGACTCATATTGAATAAAGACGATATAGTAGAGCTTTTAATTGCAAATTGTTTTAAATTTTCAGAAATCAATGTAACATTTCTCAATGTACTAACAGCTAATTTCTCATATGTAAGGATATAACCTATACTAATTTAAATAATAATTAACAAGACCTAGAGACGTCTTCGCGACATCCCTAAGACGTCTTTTAAAACATGTCTTGGACCTATGTATTTAAGATGTCTTTAGAACACCTTAAGGACATTCGACGTTTGAAAAACGTAGATTAGACAGAAATTGGACGCCCTAGAGACGTCCGAATGATTTCCTTAGGATGATTCATGGCGTGACATTCACATTTGAAAAAAATGACCGTGACACATGAGGCACCATAAATATTTTTAAATGCGAATGGTAAATCGCGCTCGGAGAGCTCGTGTACAATACATAAGTGTGATTTAATACTTTTTCTTGTGCACTTTGCGTACTTTTGATAATTCGCGAGTGCACTCAAGGGAACGGCCTCTAGGCGGAATGTTCCGGAACTACCCGGGGAGATAAGAATTTAAAATTAACACGTAAAAAAACAAAAACAGGTCTTGCTTTATTTTCTTGAAAAGAGGAAGTTTTTCAAAGTTTGCTTAGTGTCCGTAAAATATTGAGCGATTAACGTTAGTGCGCGCTGCTGTCTGATGGTCCTCATCGATGTGAAATGATCTAAACTAATTATGAGTCAATCAAATACGTAAAAACTTGAAAAGATGTGTTGGGTTCTGCAATTCAAAATAAAAAAAGCGAAATCAGTCACTCACAAATTCCTAAAAGAAGGCAAAATACGAAACTAAAGGCAGAGTGCTGAAAACGCAAAACTTGAAACAGTACGTTGCAGTTTGCAGTAAACATTTTAAACGAGAGGATAATTAACCAAAAGGTAAGAAATAATAAACATAGATTATTTTTCAATCGTATTTTATTCAGATTTGTTGTTTACAATGGCAAAACATTAAAATAAATTTCTAAACCCGGTTACCTCTGGGTACTCTTAAAAATATATTAAATTTTTCGATATGAAAAGTACTTTTTCTGTTTTACAACACATTTTTAACAAAGAAAAATATAAATGAATTAAATTTCGTTTATATTGCGGTTATTATTTTGCTGTTATATCAGGGTGGCCACAAGATTGAATATTTCAATTTCCCTGACTTTTCCTGACATTTAGACGAATTTCCCTGACAGGAAATTATTACAAAAGCGAATAAGGTTTCAATAATGTGCCAAGCCAAATAGTGAAACAAGACAGAAAAATGTGCTTTACATAGCATTATGGATAAATTAAGGTCAAACAATTCAGCGGCGTCACTAACGAAAAACAAAATGTCATATAATGGGTATTTTATGCTATTTTTGTTGTTGATATTTTTCACAACAAAAAAAAAGTTTATTTTTCTCTATTAGTTTTTGAGAAAACGGGGCGGCACTACCTTGCCTTCAACTCAGCGGCACTCTCTACAAAAATCATGAAATTAAAAATAACGACTAGGTTAGATTTTTTTCTATTTTTTGGCTTTACAATGCGCTATGAATCACTTTTTAAAAATAAGCCCTTATTTTAAAAAGCAACTTTCTGTGCTGCAATAACGCATTTAAAAATAAGAAACTATCTAGATGGAAAATACTTATAAAATATTAACATAGTATTTTTAAAGCATAACTGAGGAGCAAAATTACTCTTCACCCCTAATCCTTACAAAAACAACACCCGTATTTGTATCCGAATACAAATCTGCAGACTGCTGCCAAAAATTGTATACGTTAATTGTTAGGATTTTTGTGCTTTTTCTTTATTTTCCAATGACATATCAATCGCTTTTGTAAAACTAACCCTTACATAAAAAAGCAACACCCTGTAATGAAAACACGTATTGAAAAAAGTAGTTACCTACATAGATGGAACTTACTTATAAAATAATAAAATGTTACTTTCAAGCATAATTATTTCTCACCCCTAATCTTTACAAAAATAACCCTCATAATGTATAAGCTAAAATTGCAACATCTTTTAAAAAATTATTTTCTAGTCTATGGGTGTATATTCAAAAAATATAATTTACCTTTCTCGATGCATCTTTTAATGCCTTTAAACAACTTCCTGCACAATAAATTTTAAACGAGAAAAATCCATTTTCATATAACGAACAATCTAAATTTTCAGAAGGATTGAACACTTTATGAGAGAAGACTTTTTCTAAAATAATGTTTTCAAATAGTGATTCAAACTATTTTTTAAGATAAATTGAAATAATTTTAAAACCCTAAAAAGCAGTCGTGTGACTAGGGTTGCTGGTTATCTACATTTATGTTGTAAAATACATTTTGGGTTTTATATGTGTAATAACTTATGAGTCCGAGTAAAAATGCTGCGACTTGAGTTCGACTTGAATTGCCCCAAATCAAGACATGCTGAAGTCGAAAAGTTCGACTTCAGCATGTCTCAGTTTTGAGAGGGAGCCAGACTGCAATTTATGTCTTGGAAACATGTTTCTACGTCTTGAAGACATTAATTTATCTCTTGAGTAGCTGTCCTCAAACAATGCCTGTCCTATAAAAAAAAGAGTCATTCTGCATGTCATAAAAGCTAATCTTTGTTAATGATTAAACAATCTTGTATATTTTTATACAATATATATATAGGGAGGGAGGGAGCCTAAAAAGCAAGGATGCTTTTTAGGCCATTAGCAAGTGAAAGCTTGGCACCTCCAACAGCGCCGATGATAAGGACGATCAGTTTAACAGAATATTCCGGGTACAATCGTTGAAACTCCCTTATAAGGTCTCGATACCTCTCTTTCTTTTCATTCTCCTT
>NC_046665.1:47632937-47635427 GCF_010883055.1 Belonocnema kinseyi
AAATTAAAATTCGAAAATTTTTTCTAAAGCCTCCAGGGGACTTCGTTTTCGCACGAAAAAATTTTATGTGCCCTTATTGCATCCGGACCCACAATTGACGCCGCGCCGCGGGGATGTGATGTTCGTTCAGCCGTGACAAAACAGAAAAAGGAAAGAGACAAAACCGAAATAAATGCAGATTTGTCTGTATTTAAAAACTAGAAAAGATATATTTGGTTCCGCAATGTGAAAAAAGGCCAGATCATTCTTCACAAATTCCTAAAAGAAGAAGAGTAAAAAAATTAATGGTAAAGAGTGCTGAAAATGTAAAAACTCTAACCTCGGTTGGATATACAGGGTGGCTACATGTCAGGAAAGTCAGGTAAATGTCAGAGAAAATAAAGTTTGTCAGGGAAATGAAGCAGCTGTCAGGGAAAATATAAATTTATATGTTTTTATAACATTTAGGAAGCACTTCTGAATATCAATATAAATATTTTTTCAATGCACATTCTTTAAAAATATAATTCGATTCTTAGTTTTTTATTTGTAGTTACTTCTTTATTTACAGTTTGGATACAAGGGGCTATCAATCGCTTTTGTAAAATCAAACCTTATTTTTAAAAATTACCCCCTGGAATTAAAAAAAGTATTAGAAAAATGACTAGGCTAGATTTTTTTCTATTTTTTTTGCTTTCCAATTTGATATAAACATTTTTGTAAAATCAACCCTTATTTTAAAAAGCAACCCCCTGTGCTGCAAAAACGTATTTAAAAAAAGGAAACCATTTAAATGGAAAATACTTATAAAATATTAACACGGTATTTTTAAAGCATAATTAAGGAGAAAAATTATGACTGATGCAGACTGATGCCAAAAATTGTATACATTAACTGTTGGGATAATTCTGCTCTTAATTTTTTTTGCTCTTTCTTTATTTTTCAATGTCCTATAAATCGCTTTTGTAAAATTAACCCTTGTATATAAAAAAAACACCCCGTAATGAAAACACGTATTGAAAAAAGTTTATATCTACATAGATGGAACTTACTAATAAAATAGTAACATGGCATTTTTACTCCTAATTATTTCTCATAAAAGTTATTTTTCAGTCTAGGTGTGTTAATTTTTTCATATAGTTATTAAAACTATTTTTAAAGATAAGTTGAAATCATTTTAAAATCCTAAAAACCACTTTTGTGAATAGGGATGCTGGGGATCTACATGTATGTTGTAAAATACATTTTGGCTTTTATCTGTGTTTATCTTTGATCTTTTATCTATGAGAATCATTTGCCCAAATCACATTCGAAAAAAATGCATCCCGTTCTGTACAAAATTGTCATAATACCAATAAAATTAAGATTAACTTCACGATAAGGGTAGTTTTAAGGGGATACTAAAACTTGATTCTTTACAACATTGAGTCGATAAAAAAATCATGTGACCGATCTACCTGGATAAGGTCGAATATTTATATGGGTAGGTGTCCAAAAATGTACATATTCTACTACCAATAAAATTCAGACCAATTTTGCGACAAGAGTTTTTTTGGGGATGCTAGAATTCCATACCTTCGAGCATTGGGTCTGTCGAAAACCCAGGTGACTGATATACCTGAATAAGTTCGGAATCCGAGAAGTTTTGGTGGTAGCAGATTCGAAAAGATTCTCCAAAACCTTCTCATCAAACTAAGTCATATTTCACGTTAGGGGTGGTTTCCTGGGGCAGTTACTTACCATGTTAACCTGCTGGAAAAATCAAGAAACCAAACTAACTTAATAACAGCGAATTTTCACAAATTCGAATCTTAAATATTTATTAGCAGAAACACCTCGACCCTGCATTTAAAGGAGATAATAAATTGGCGACTTGATATTATGTAACAATTATGTACAGAACGCGATGCATTTTTTGTGAATGTGATTTGGGAAAATGGTTCTCCCGAGTAAAAATGCTCCGACTTGAGTTCGACTTGGATATATCTTGAGCTTGACTCCAAGACATCGATGTCTGGCTGTGTCTCAAAACTGAGTCGATACATAGGCCTTCGTCTTACTTTTATGGATACGGCAGTTAAAACGGCGTTTACTTGTCTCAAGTCGAGCCTTGCCTTGGCTAAGAAGACGTTTACTTATCTCAAGTCAAGCCTTGTCTTGGCTGAGATGGTCGAACTTTCTTCGGCTCATAAATGAGATTAAAATTGATGGATGAAAAATTTGTAATTATTAAATTAGTTATTTTTAATTAAAAAATTCAGAATCTGTGGGTCTAAACGAGTATAAACCTTAAACACTTTCTTCAGACAAATAAAAACTGTAACTTTCTAGAAGGATCTCCTAAGCCGTTAGAAATACGTAAAAATGAACAGCATTTTCGGTATCATCGTCAAACAAGTATAATACAACAGAAACAGAAACAATTGTCGAGAATATAAAGTTCCAGTATATGCGGCACTTCCCATTCTCGACAATTGACTCAATTTCCCTAGGAGCATTTAGAGGAGCGAT